>NW_017306330.1:1719208-1723488 GCF_000935625.1 Nanorana parkeri | reverse complement strand
TGCCCCAGAAACTGGTTATATTTACATTTTCAATGTTTCCAATTTTTAAAATCAATGCCCTGCTTTCTTCTTTTTCCTTTTTAAGCCAACAACCCGTTTAATTGACATATTTCCCGGATTTTGCTCTCTGTCGGCGTCGTGGCATTATGCGTCTCTTCAGGACGGCAGCATCACGGCAGATTAATCCGGAAACCTTGTACAAAACACAAGTCACTGAATATGCAAGATGCTGAATTGAGAATTATTGCTCCGGGTCAAATTGTTGTTGTGTAAGTCATTTAACTGACAATTAAATAAGTTATTGTGCGGGAGCCTGACTGTCAGCTCGTACAGTGGGATGACATTTACCAGTCCGGCAGCCAGATCCAGATGTGACCGCATTAATCGCGGTAATTAAAAGGGAACGCTGCTATAGAGGAAGACGGTTCCCTGTCTGTCCTCATTTCAGTTCAGGACTTGGCAGCGGTGGTGGGACGGCTGGGAACCTGTCGGCTGTGTTTAACAAAATGACAAATCTTTCCCCATCGCTTCCGAATAGAACAAAAAGAAGCAGAAAAAAAAATTCCAGGCACTTGTAGATTTCCTTCTCTCTCTTTCTCTAAATATAAATATATAAATAGAAGCAAATATGTGATTGCTTCTGACCTGAAGAAGAGAGGTTCACTCTCGAAAGCTTGTCTTTTATATATTTTGTTAGTCCAATAAGAAAGGTATCATTGCACACTGCAATACTGCGTTTTTGTCTTTTTTTGACGTCTTGTCTACTGGACTAATATGGCTTACCCATTTATATTGCACTATATATATATATCTATATATATCAAAATATATCTCTCTCTTGATCACTCACTCTCTCTCTCCATATCTCTCTCTCAATATCTCTCTCCCTCTCTCTCTCAATATCTCTCTCCCTCTCTCTCTCGATATCTCTCTCTCCCTCTCTCAATATCTCTCTCTCCCTCTCTCAATATCTCTCCCTCTCTCTCTCAATATCTCTCCCTCTCTCTCTTGATATCCCTCTCTCGATATCTCTCTCTCTCTCTCGATATCTCTCTCTCTCTCTCAATATCTCTCTCTCCCTCTCTTGATATCTCTCTCTCCCTCTCTCAATATCTCTCTCAATATCTCTCCCTCTCTCTCTTGATATCCCTCTCTCGATATCTCTCTCTCTCGATATCTCTCCCTCTATCTCTCGATATCTCTCTCTCCCTCTCTCAATCTCTCTCTCTCCCTCTCTCTCAATATCTTTCTCTCTCTCTCGATATCTCTCTCTCTCTCGATATCTCCCTCTCTCTCGATATCTCTCTCTCCCTCTCTCTCGATATCTCTCTCTCCCCCTCTCTCGATATCTCTCTCTCCCTCTCTCTCGATATCTCTCTCTCTCGATATCTCTCGATATCTCTCTCTCTCGATATCTCTCTCTCGATATCTCTCTCTCGATATCTCTCTCGATATCTCTCTCTCTCAATATCTCTCTCTCTCTCGATATCTTTCTCCCTCTCGATATCTTTCTCCCTCTCGATATCTTTCTCCCTCTCTCTCTCTCGATATATATCTCTCTCTCTCTCGATATATCTCTCTCTCTCGGTATCTCTCTCTCTCGATCTAAAATTCAATGTGATTCGGAGCAAATCCGAATTTTCGTTAGTTTTGGATGAGTTTACGAATATTCGCTGCGACTACCACAGAAAACCATCTACAGATATAAATACTAAAGCCGAATCTCCTAGACCCGTATGGCATTCGGAATCCAAATTTCCGAACTGCATCCGGGAGCTCCTGAATGCCATTCGGGTCTGGGAGCCATATACATATATTACTAGGGAGGCTTCGATACCAGTATTGGTATCGGTGCTGATGCTGAGTATAGGGCTAGGCCCAAATGCTCTGATGCCTAGCCCGATACTTGAGCTTCCGGTATCAGGAAGCTGGGCAGCGAGTCCTGATTGGCCAGAAAGCCAGCTCCATGCTTCCTCATCACCTGGTGAAGAGGAAGCATGGAGACGGCTTCCCTGCTGATAGAGAAGCCGGGCGGTAGGTCTTTACACGCCGCACAGTTACCTTTACGGGACTTCGGGCCTCAGTATTCGGTATCGGCGAGTACCGAAAAACCGGTATCGGTGCATCACTATATATTACTAAAGCTGAGGCTCCCAGATCCGAATGGCATTCAGGAGTTCCAGAATGCAATTTGGAAATTCAGATCCCGAATGCCATTCAGGTCTGGGAGCCTCAGCTTTAGTATTTTATATACTGTATATGTCTCCCATGTTACCGTAATGAAAATCCGTGTTCAGACCCATTTGGATGCATTAATCTGAAAAACACATCTGATTGGCCAGAAAAGTCACATGTCCCATTCAGTTTTGTTTTTTGAACGTAATTCGGGAAAAGGAAATTCAGATTCGGACACACTCGGATGCATTGGGATATGTAAATTTGGATGTGTCTGAATTTCGGAAAATATGTACAAATTTTGATGCAGAACAAAACGAATCGCACGTGTCAGATAGATATGGAGGGAAACAGATAATGTCCTATGTCTCCTGATGAAGATCTTTAAACCTGGGTAACATGTTGAGAGTTATTGTCATCCCACTGGGGGAATCAGTAATAATGGAAATGGTGATTGCTATAATGTAACGTGTGATGGAATTGCAATGATATATTAGTGAGCTGAGCCGTGGGGTAGATGAGGTTATATATGGAGATATAAATCTGATGACTTGAGGTGACCACTGTGTATAACAAAAAGAAAGTTTTTTATGTGATCTCAACATTTTATAAGCATTTGATTTCACTATTATAGTATATAATTTCAATGTGTATGCTCAGAACCTCAAAAGTTTTCTGTGTGTACTTGTGTATATATATATATGTGTGTGTGTGTATATATATATATATATATATATATGTGTGTGTGTGTGTGTGTGTGTGTGTGTATATATATATATGTGTGTGTGTGTGTGTGTGTGTGTGTGTGTGTATATATAACAGGTTTTATTTAAACATTATATTTGCATGTTCATGAGGGGGACGGAAGGAACCAGGGAAGGCAAAAACTAAGAGGATTAAACTTCAGCGTATGTTTGTATCAAAACAAATGTCCTTGTAACCAAATGTCAAACAGCAACATTGTTTGTGAAATAACAAAGAAAACACGGATTATGGTTTTGTATACCTCCAACTGCAGGCATTGTTATATATTTAATATCATCCCATAATTACTGGAATCTCAGACAGGCCTGAACAATATAGTAGATACCCGGCTCACAATTGCTCAATATTATCATCGTCATCATCATCCTTATTATTATTATCTTCTGCTGATAAATATTCCAATTAGGGAGCACAGTGTTAGACACAAAGCTTTGTAAACACTCCTTTCTTTCTGTCCCAGTGGCAGCAGGCTCTTGCTGAGTTGGTGATCCCTGAGATCAGCTTTCAAAAACAATGTGGCCAAATGCACAAGCAGTCACTTGACAAGAGGGATCGGTTCTGTCACAGGAGGGATCACTTGTATCACAGAGCGAACGGATCGGCTCCATCACAGGAGGGATCGGCTCCGTCACAGGAGGGATCGGCTCCGTCACAGGATGTATCGGCTCCGTCACAGGATGGATCGGCTCCGTCACAGGAGGGATGGGCTCCTTCACAGGAGGGATCGGCTCCTTCACAGGAGGGATCGGCTCCGTCACAGGAGGGATCACTTCCATCAAAGAAAGGATCGGTTCTATTACAACTGCAATTGCTGGCCAGAGCTCTTCACAGAAGTCAAGCAAGAGGAGTTCTTTCCCCAACAATGACCTGATAGGGGAAAGGAACGACCCATTCCTTCGAAAGGGCAATACATCTTTAATCAGCCTTGCCGGTGCAGCTCACATTAGTCTTTCATGGAGGGTTGATGCCAACGAGCTGAAAGCTAAAATCAGGCTTGCAATCTGATGGACTGCTCTGCAGGCTGCGGGTAGGGGCAGATACAAAGTAGAGCGCTCAGGTTGGTCATATTACGAGGTGTGACAGGGGCACGGAGGATGCAGAAATGCCGCTTTGGATTGGCGTTGTCACCCTCATTATATGACGCGGGATTGGGAGAATTGCTAAAAAACATTTTTTTCTGAGAATGTTTTCTAAATGTGTATTTAGCCGCTTGGCTGGATCTGTGTAAAGCAATACCGGCAGAGATGACGCATTCGCTGTATATTAGACACCGTTGATGAGACGGCATAGCCATGGATGCCAGTTACCATGGAAGAAACATTTAATGAAGCAGACAGAGG
>NW_017306330.1:1715169-1719177 GCF_000935625.1 Nanorana parkeri | reverse complement strand
TACAAATCAATCCACTTTAACCTTCTTCTCCAAGGGTGAGCCAAACTCGAAACCGCACAGGGAGACGGCGGTCCATATAGCACCACCGGGATCAGAGTCCCCCGTCTTATATATTGTGCTGTGAAACCCAGGTGAATGCTTAACGCACACATCCCCGGGGGGAGCCGGCTGAGGGACGGCGTGCCACATGGATGACACTTATATGGCGGTTGTTTTATCTTTGCGTTATGTTGCAGACGGCGGCCTTGAGGGCTGGTGCACACCGACGAGATTTATCATGCAAAACACAGGCTCGCATTGAAGTCAATGGAGGCTGTTCACACCTTTGCGTTGCGCGGGGGCCAAATGGCCTGTTGCGCAAAAACGTGCAGGAGCTATTTTGGTCCGGTTGTCGAGGGGTTTTGGTCCCATAGACATCTCTATGCCTTATAAATTGCGCGGTTTTTGAAGCAAAATCGTGCAAAAAAAGCCAAGGTGTGAACCTGACATCACTGGAAGGAGATGAGAGTCACCCCAATGACAGCAAATTCACTTCCTTCTCCTACTATCCTCGCTGGTCTGCAACAAACATTAGAAATGGGGGATGATGGGCATTTTGCCTTCTCTGGCCCCTCCCCCTCATTAACGTGTTAATACCATTTTTTTTAATAAAAACATTTTTTGCTCTCATTACATATCTTATTTTAGACCTGGTGATGTCATCACTGGGTCTCTGTGCCTCTCTATTTAACTCAGGCAGCTCATAGCTGATGGGAGGGGCCGGCACAACTGTGATTGACTGAGTCTGGAGTTCAGCAGCAGCAGCCCATAGTAAGCAAGGGTAGCAACCAATCAGAATTGATGAGACTAGATAGATTGGTTGCAGTGGCGTAACAATCATCATAGCGACCCAGGCAGCCGCTATGGGGCCCTGGGCACAGGAGGGCCCGGCCAGGACACTCCCCTGATGCAGTGCGGGCCGCTATGGCATCTCAGGCTGCTGGCTGTCACTGGCGGCTGTGAGGAGGAACACGCCGCTATTCACATGTGCAGTGGCGCGTTCCTCCTCACAGCCGCTGCTGAGTCGGTGACAAAAAGCAGCTTCCGAGGAGGTGGCTGGGCCCGTCTTCGGCAGCGATGGAGGAGGCAGGGCCCAGCAATCGAGGAGGTGGGGCTTAGCGATGGGGAGGTTGTGCCCGGCGATCTAGTAGGTGGGGCCCAGTGATGGAGGAGGCAGGGCCCGCAAGCGATCGTGGAGGAGGTGGGGGACAGAGGATTGGAGCAGACAGGTAAGAGGGCTTGACTGCCCACCTGAGACCCTGCAGAGTCCACCATAGATAGTCTATGGTGGGCTCTGCAGGGTCACCCTCAGGTGGGCTGTTTGGGTTATCAGGTGGCGTAACTAGAAATGACAGGGCCCCATACAAAATTTTGCTATGGGTCCCTGTGATTTTAAGTTACGCCCCTGATTGGTTGCTAAGGGTTTCTATGCTTAAAGTGACCAGGCACCTAAAAAAAAATCTCCCCAAAACGGGGGCCCTGAAGTGTCAAATGGGGATTTTGTGTGTCCCAACCAGCATGCACTGTGGTCCCATTCTCCAACTACATCAGCTTTAGGGGTGTATGCCCAGCCAAAAAGTTTTCTTTTATATTATTACCCGTCTGGTTTTACCGGGTTTAACCTGTGCGGCGTGGTAACACTAGTATGTGTAGAGAGGGACCTTAGATTGTAAGCTCTCTGGGGCAGAGACTGATGTGTGTGTATAGTATGTAAAGTGATGGCACTCAATGAATGAAATAAATCAAAATTGAGGAATGTAGTCAGAACCTCCGTGAGCGGACCCCATCGTCTTCCCTGTTTATAAAAGCGCGCTGGTCCTTTAAGCTGTTGGATTGAGGACTCCGTGACATGCCGGGCAGCTCATCAGATTATGCATATTCCCAGCGACCGAAATAAAACCTTCCACGCCCGGCGCTCCACGGCGGAGGGAGTCTTTGACGCGGCGCCCCTTAAAAGTTTAATGCGAGTCTGAAGATCATGGCCATGTACTGCAGCCCCCGATTATTACATCTCCGATTCCAATGAGTTTGGATTTCCCCCCAGGCCGGCGTGTGGGCGCGACTTCATTATTTCACCCCCGCCATTCGTAAACCGGACCGACTTCATTATTTCCACTGGTGGAAGGTCTAAAGCGGGACCAACCGAAATAGGAAATTGTCACTCGGTTTCTGGTACTTAAAGTCTGACGAGCGATGGTGAAAATAATGAATGATTTTACCTGCGTTCCATGCAACGGGGGAGCATTTAAAGGGACCCTGTCACCACAAGAGGTGATAGGCCGACCTTTCCAGTGGTCTGTGTGTTGAAAAGCTGCCCCTTTGCTGCCCCCTGGTCACTGCAGCTATCACACACCCCAGCATATAGGGTGCTTGCTCCCCTGCTGCATGCTGTGGTACCTCCCGAACGCTCGTAGAATTCCTGTTCCCCACTGAATGCTGTGGTACCTTCTGTCAGTTCGTAGAATGCTCGTTTCCCCCCTCTACATGTTGTGGTACCTCCTGCTGGCTCGTACAGCATGTGCTTCTCCACTGCGCGCTGTGGTAGCTGGCAGCGACTTGTAGAATGCCTGCTCCCCCTGCTGCATGTTGTGGTACCTTCTGATGACATGTAGAATGCCTGCTCCCCCTGCTGCATGCTGTGGTACCTCCTGCTGGCTTGTAGAATGCCTGCTCCCCCTCTGCATGCTATGGTACTTTGCAGCGACTTGTAGAATTACTGCTCCCCCGCTGTATGCTGTGGTACCTCCTGCTGGCTTGTAGAATGCCTGCTCCCCCTCTGCATGCTATGGTACTTTGCAGCGACTTGTAGAATTACTGCTCCCCCGCTGTATGCTGTGGTACCTCCTGCTGGCTTGTAGAATGCCTGCTCCCCCGCTGTATGCTGTGGTACCTCCTGATGGCTTGTAGAATGCCTGCCACCCCACTGCATGCTGTGGTCCCTCCTGCTGACTCATAGATTGCCTGCTTCCCTCTCATGTACCTCGTGCCACCTCATAGAATGTCTGCCCTCCCAGTGCACACTATGGTACATCCCACCAGCTCTTAGAATGCCTGATCCTCCGGGCAGCTTGTTAAATGCCTGCCCCAACCCCCGCCCACACTGTGATACCGCCTGTTACCTCGTAGAATGCCTGCTCCCATGCTGCATGCTGTGGATCCTCCTGACGGCCCCAACCCCGCCCCCCGTTCTCAACAAGAATGGGGGTTGTCCCTAAAACACGGGGCCAAGGCTTCAAGATTCACCTGTACAAAGTCCAGTTCTAGCACAAAAAGTTCTGAGCTTATAAAATGTATTAACAAAAGACGACATCGGACAGCCAACGCATTTCAAAGAACTCCCGCTTCTTCAGGGCATAAGAGTGATGGGTAGACATGAGGACTCCGGGGTGGTGGTGGTGGTGGAGCACACGGGAGCGGGATAGAGGAGACAATGCACTCTGTAGGCTCTGCATCTCCCGGCCGGGCTCGACCTGGGGTGCCCTGGCTGGGGTCCTGCCCGGATCCTGGGCTCTCCTTCCGATCAATTTACAACATTGTGCATTTGGATCGGTTGGATCCGACGATGGGCCTGGTGGAGCCGGTCAGATATGCCCAGGTTCTGAACCGTCCGAGGTTAGGAAACAAAGACGGATCTGCTGATTGAGCCGCCGCATGACAATTACTCCGGACCTCAAAGTAAATAATGATTGTGGAATGATCCCTACACAGTCATACAGCCCACCTCAGAGTCGTACAGCCCACCTCAGAGTCGTACAGTCCACCTCAGAGTCGTACAGCCCACCTCAGAGTCGTACAGCCCACCTGAGAGCCCGCACAGCCCACCTGTAGACATTGGGGCGCCAACCCAGAACACAGAGTATGTAGCTTCATATTATTTTGTATTGATTTATAATGTATTGCTGAGATTTGTAGTCCCCTATAGCTGGTCTCCTTACTCCCTCCCCTTGCTGCCTCTCCTCTATATTCTAA
>NW_017306330.1:1713802-1715133 GCF_000935625.1 Nanorana parkeri | reverse complement strand
GAAATCGTTCTCGTGGTGTAATTCACTCCGGCCGTGGAGTCCAGAAGGAATAAAAAAAAGCGCTGAAGTAAACAGTCCTAACACAAGTAATTCCTCCGCGCCTCTCGAGTTTGTTCTTTAAAAGAAGCTAAAGTGACATTGAAATGGTCTCAGCTCCCCTCGCCTCCTCCAGCTAATGATATGTAGCGTCTGCTGAAGCGGCAATCACTGTGTCCGTGTCCGGTCTGATTGCCGTCAATTCTCAATCCGATCCGCGGCTTTAAAAAGCCGAGTCGCAGGAGACCAGCACCAGCTCTCCCCTTCGGGCAAATCCTGCCGTCAGCCATCAGTCTGCACATCAGCCGGAGATGCGCTGCCGGTGACACTTCACGGAAGCGGGGGGAAGGCGGTCGAGGCCGGTTGCAACAATGGCTCGGAACAGAGGCTGCTGGGACGGGAGACCGAGAGCTGGTCATGTGCTCGTTACAAAGTACTGACATTAAAAAAAAAAAAAATCCCCACGTTTAGGTTTACTTTTTTTTAAACAATTTGGGATTTGCTTTGCAATACCGCGCCATAGTCACGTGGCGAGTGCTTGCGGCACGCTTCCATCATCACGTTTGGCAAGCGGCACCCCATCCCAAACACAACATGCTGCATCAAATTCGCACCTGAGCGGCCGCCAAGTTTTAGGTTGCGGGGAGGTAAAAACGCGGATCGGCCGCCTGTTTTTACCGCCGTCCATGTGAACGAGCCCTTAACTTTCTCACGTCCAGGGGCAAGTTGGTGATGAGTCAGTCTGGTTCGAAGGCCTTTGGGCCCCATTCACACTTAAGGTGCATGAATGCACATGTGCGGTATGGCGAGCGTTGACGTGCGTTGCGCAAAGGCGGCCTGTTCATTATGAAAGGGGTGCCAATGCAATACAATGGATGAGACATTTGACCCTTGAACCATAACCCTTTTTTAACAACGCTTTGGGGTACACTATGGTGTATCGTACATTACAGTCCAATGCATTGAGGTTCTATTTGCAAGGAACAGTGCCAAGCAGGTGCATTGCAATGCATTGTGCCACAGCACACAGGTGTGAAGGCGCCCGTTTTTGTGTGTCATCAGGACAGGAAGTGAGAGACTCTTCCCAGTGGACTCTTCCTCTTACAAGGTGCACGGGCACGCGCAATTTTAAGGTTTGACATGTTTGGTATCTATTTAACTGACACAAACCCATCTTTTCTATTTCACAAAAAAATTGGGTATTGTATTCTGTACGTGTGCACTAAAATGCATCTTGTTGTATTTTTTTTTTAACAAAAAATATAGATTTAACAAATATTTATGCAAATAGTTGT
>NW_017306330.1:1704380-1713663 GCF_000935625.1 Nanorana parkeri | reverse complement strand
GGTAAGTTGGCTTTCTGCTCGTTGACAACATGGGAGACGTTTCTCATGAAAGCTGAACCCTATTCGCCCTTTGCAGACGGCGTGTTAGCAGAAGCCATTAGCGCCTGGTTGTTGAACCCATTACGGACATCAGCGGCGCGGCTCACGACGGCGTACTTGTTCGGGGTCGCTGAATACTCCGTGTTAATTTATCGGTTTACACACCTTGTAGATGAAGCTTGTGCGGTCTGACCTCTATAGAGGAACATAAACAAGCCATGCACTGCTATGAAAACTCCACTTCCTGCTGAGTGTATGGAACCTGCAGAAAGCCTGCCTGTAGGCTCCATTAAAGTGGACCGGTCACCCGGAAACGAGGAACCAGGGAAGGCGAAATACGATCAGATTGAACGTCACCCCGTCCTCGAGCTTCAGTCCGGTGATTTTGTTTAGGCTGAGATGCTATTAGTCAACTGTAGGCAGGAGGAAGCATTTCCAGAGTCTCCTCTCCTCCAGTAAAAGCTACCCCCACATATCCACAACAACTCTATAGAACAGTGGTGGCGAACCTATGGCACTCATGCCAGAGAGGGCACCTGGGACCCTCTCTACTGGCACGCGAGCCTAGGTTCAGATTAACAAATGGGCGCTCCTAAAGATATGCACGACCGGCCTGGATTGCCTCGCTGATGTCTCTCCAGGCCCTTATAGACCACCTGAGAGTCGTACAGCCCCCACAAGAGCCTATACAGACCACCTAAGAGCCGCACAGCCCCCCTGAGAGCCCTTATTGACCACCTAAGAGCCGCACACTGCCCCTGAGAGCCCACACAGCACCCCTGAGAGCCTGTACAGACCACCTAAGAGCCCACACAGTGTGCCTCAGAGCCCTTTTTGACCCTGAGAGCCCTTATTGACCACCTGGGAGCCCTTGTTGACCACCTGAGAGCCCACACAGCGCCGCTGAGAGCACACACTGCGCCCCTGAGAGCCCACACAGCACCCCTGAGAGCCTGTACAGATCACCTAAGAGCCTGCAGAGGTTGCAATTGCAGGGTTGGCACTTTGAGATACATAAGTTGGTTTAGTACTCCAGTTTCGGCACTCGGGCTCAAAAAAGTTCACCATCCCTGCTATAGAATATAGAAGTAATGACTGTTGTTGAAGACCAGGTGCACCATAAAGAAAAGACTTTACTTCTTTTTTGGTGGTCTTCACTCTCAACAACAATCATCACTCTTTGAAGGCCTCAACAGCCCCAAGATCCCTCCAGGAGTAGAGTATCTTCCTTCCAACCCTGAAACGTGTTGTATCTATTTCTGTTTACAGGTTTCCAGACACATGAGATTTATAAATATCAGAAGCTCCGGAGACTTTTCTTTATGGCGCTCCTCACCAACAATCATCACTTTTTGAAGGGACTAACAGCCCCAAGATCCCTCCACTAGCAAAGCAGCTACAGATAACTTCCTTCCTACCAGATTCCATGCTAACTACCCACCAACTCCAACATATATAGAATATATAAGGCTGCACAAATAACCCCAGGCTTTGCTATCACCATTCATGAGTAAAAGGGCTACAGAGCACTCACTTCTCACCAGGTTCCGTGCTACCTCCACACATCTATACTGACTCCATAGAATATAGAAGTAATGACTGTTGTTGAGGGTGAGGTGCACCATAAAGAGAAGACTTTACTGCTCTCCTCAACAATCAAAAGAGATTGATAAATATCAGAAGCTTGTGAGACATTTCTTTTTTTGTGGTCCTCACCCCTCAACAACAATCATCACTTTTTGAATGTCAACAGACCCAAGATCCATCAATAAGTAGAGTATCTTCCTTCTAACCCGGAAACATTTTGTACGTATTTCTGTTTACAGGTTTCCAGGCAAATTAGGTTTCTAAATATCAGAAGCTCCTGAGACTTTTCTTTATGGTGCTTCTCACCAACAATCATCACTTTTTGAAGGGACCAACAGTCCCAGGATCCATTCATTAGCCAAGCACTTGCAAAGAACTTCCTTCTTACCAGGTTCCATGCTACCTCCACACCAACTCCAACATATATAAGGCAGCACAAATGAACCCAGGCATGCTTACTAATCACCATTCATGAGTAAAGGAGCTACAGAGCACTCACGTCCCACCAGGTTCAGTGATACCTCCACACATCCACATGGACTCTATAGAATACAGCAGTAATGACCTTCATTAGCAAAGCAGCTACAGATAACTTCCTTCTTAGCAAGTTCCATGCTCCAGCACAAATAAACCCAGGCATGTTTGCTAATCAGGGGCTACAGAGCACTCACTTCTCACAAGGTTCAGTGATACCTCCACACATCTATACTGACTCCATAGAATATAGAAGTAATGACCTATTGATGAGGGCGAGGAGCTCCATAAAGAAAAGACTTTACTGCTCTCTTCAACAATCAAAGGAGATTGATAAATATTGGAAGCTTCTGAGAATTTTCTTTTTTGGTGTTCCTCACCAACAATCATCACTTTTTGAAGTCATCAACAGACCCGAGAGCCGTCCCCAAATGAGATTTCTAAATATCAGAAGCTCTTGAGACTTTTCTTTATGGCGCTTCTCACCCTCAACAACGTTCATCACTTTTTGAAGGGACCAACAGCCCCAAGATCCCTCCATGAGAAAAGCAGCTACAGAGCTCTTCCTTCTCACCAGGTTCAACGCTACCTCCGCAATGACTCTATACAATATATAAGGCGGCACAAATGACCAAAAGAAGAATGGATCGAAAAAAAGAAAATCCTGTTCTTTCAAAGGTGACATTGAAAAGTTTCCTGCGTTGCATTAGCACTTTAAATACAATTTATCTTTTTGATTGTGCAGCTTTTTTTTTTTTTTACAAAACCAATTATCAGTCACCTGCCCGTGTCAATAAAGTGTATCAAATTTCACTGTGACCCCTCGGAAACGTGACCGGACTCGGTGACGAGTGCCCCCAGCCTTGCTCGTACCGCAGAGGAACACGCAATTTGATTCATTTTGGCAGTAAAGCATATCAGAGTCGTTTGTCACCAGCCTTCTGGTTTTTTTCGGTCCCTGAGCGGTCTGCGGAACAATACGGAAAGGTTACACAGCCTAAGGTGGCCCATTAAATCCTGTAAATAGGCACAGACAAAAATAAGGCATCGTTTACCGGCTACCAGCGCTGGAGGAGTCGTCTCTCCTTGGCATAGGAACGGGAGTCTCGGGTCGGTTTTTGTGCAATTTAAAAAAAAAAAATATTTTGTTTATCGTTCAGCATCGTGTTCTCTCTATAAAGTGTTTGTTGATTAGACGGAGGATTATGAAGTCAGCAAAGGTGAACGCTTTACCGCCGCTGTGAACAAGAGCGTTCGGAAAACAGGCCGGCGTGCACTTCAGGTGAAAACATTTAGCCAACTTGAATGCTGTAGACTTTTTGTTTCTTCAGATCTGCACGGGAAAGCTGAAGTTTAATCTGCTTATATTTTTCCTTTCCTACTTCCTCCCCTCCTCAACATGCTAATGACATTTAAAAGGAAAACCGTTTTCATTACATATGTTCTTTTAAACCTAGTGACATCATCACTGGGTCACCTAGGCTTCTCTATGCAATGCAGGCACAACATGGCTGGTGGGAGGAGCCGGCAGGGTGCTGTGCATAGCTTCCTGAAAACATCATAGCACCCGGTCTCAGTACTCCTCTTGAGAGCCCACAGCCCTGATGCAATTAGTGGGCTGACTCTTGGGAGGAGTTATGCAAATATAAAAATGCCTTTTTGGGTGGGTGCCAGACTGGAGGAGTGGGCATTCCTAGGTGGGCAGCATTTGCATGCCAGGCAGCCAGGGGCGTCCCTAGCCTTTTTGCCAGGGGGCTTGGGGTGGTTGGTCATGCTTGTGGTGCACGCTATCTGGGGGGGCTGGTCACGTGGCCCCTGTATCATCCGGCTATGCAAATGTCAAAATGCCTTGGTAGGTAGGTGCCAGTCTGGAGGAGTAGGCATTCCTAGGTGGGCAGCATTTGCATGCCAGAAACCCAGGGGCATCCCTAGCCTTTTTGCCAGGGGGCTGGGGGTGGTGAGACATGCTGGTAGTACACATTTCCCCACCCGGCAACCTAGGACACTCTGGCCGGAAAGCCCCCACCCATGTCACCCAAAGAGATGCTGCCTGAGGCAACAGCCTCAGGCTGCCTCATTATACGGATGGCCCTGACCCTAGGTATCACCCACATATGACACTAACCCTCTATGATTGAAAGAACTGAAATGAAATCCAATGAATGAAAGGGGAGGGCCAGGGACAGTCAGACTGGGAAGGAAAGCGTTCGAGGATGCTGGACATCCTCCAGCCAAGAAATGAGGCGGGCTCTATGTGACTTGTTGCATCTTCTAATGCACATTGTGCGAAGTTCACAGTGGTGGCCAGCAACCCACTTTCTTTAAGCCCAGTTGTTCTGGCTGTGACTGGACAGTGAAAGGAGAAGCAGCACAGCATGCTTTTTTCCAGTATATGAACCAATTGGCTCCTTGTGCTGCTCCTTCCTGTCCTGCACAAGGCTGGTATCAGGTCACATTCAGGTACTTACACGGCTTGTATTAATAATACTATTCTGACTCCGATCGTTGTGATAGCGAAATATATCCCTTGCTGAGACCTCTATGCCTGGCCTGTATAAGCAGATATACTCACTGCGGACAATCCTCGTCAGATAGCTGAACTCGTCAATACCGATTCATTCAAAAGAGGTGTTTATTCTTTAACATCAGGTTACAGCAGATGATAGGAACAGCAGTTGAACGGTTATAGTATTGTGCGGTCAGAAAATGATGCCTTTCCTACGTACTGTGCAGATTACATGTGGGTCCTTGTTACATGTGTCACATGGATTTAGCTATGAGAAAATAGTTAGGCAAATCACACTATATAAATTCTAACCTATATAACAATGCTAATATTAACTGAGGCTATGCATCTCATATTCTATGCCCCTGTTGGGGCGGCACAAATACATTTAATGTTGTATTAATGATCACAGAGCTGCATTCATTTGTTAGCAATGAAGTAATAAAATGAACTAGGATCCCACTAATCCAGCACATTATTATTCCTTATTATTATTATATTTGAGTTGCCCCACTCAAGCGGCGGCCATATTGAGTGGGGCACATGAGATTAATAACGTGCTGGATTAGTGTGATCCTAGTTCATGTTATGACTTCATTGCTGTGCTGTACGTGTATAGGCCAATGTAGTTGGATCTGTATGTGCGTTATAATTAATCGATTAAAAAAAATTTTGATTAATCGAACAGGAAAATTGTAATCATTACCAACCCTAATTTGTATCCTTTATATCTTCCCGGAGTTCAGCTTTAAAAGAATAAAAGATGGAAAAGGACATTCTGAGATGTGTAAGTTATCGCCTACATGAGACTTTAGTGATTGGGTTTAGATCTTCTTTAATAATGGCACCTTGGTGCATACGCGGCCGTCGCCAGAATCCAGCGTGAGCTGACACGGAGGCAGCGCTGAAATGTCTGCTGCAGTGCAGCCGCATCCTCTGTAAATGTCAGCATCCCTCGAAGGCAGCGTGAGTCCTATTAGGCAAATAATTACATCTTTGTTTATTAAAAAAGCGAGGGGCGGAGGGGCGTCCTTCCACAAAAATCGCCAGTGACGGCGGCGACATCAGAGTCAAAACAGTCACGAATTTGTACAGATTGTTTGAACTTTGTTTCTTAGATCTCACATTTGTTTTGTTTTTAGAATGTCAATCCACAGACATCATTATCAATTGCTATTTGGCTTATTGAAGAGTGATAACCCAACATGGATTGTTAGCCCCTTGCTGCAGGCAGGAGCTGGCCCTTTAAGAGGGCTTAAAGGGCCAGCTTGTTCATGGTCATTGGCTACATAGTGATGACGTACATGGTAGCCCGTACTGCCGCGTCCTGATCGTTGGTAGTTGATGTGAACTGACGTTGGCAGCGCAGTCACAGTTCTGGGGGTGCCGATTGACCCCAGATAGTGGCATCACAAGAGGGGTGCAGCCCACACTTCAGAGGGGGTGACACCAAAATAATAGACAATTTGGCGTCGCTCCTTCTTAAAAGTCAGGCACTCGCTCATGGCCCGAGAGCCCAACAGTGGCATGAGAGAGAGGGGGACCAAGAGGCATAACTGATCCCACCAGGTCAATGTCCCTTCCTCTCTTTGCTGCAGCATTAAAGTACATCACCGCACATGCGAGATTACATCACACCATGGACGTCATAACGTAAACGCAGCAGCCGTACTGGGTGACACCCACCCTGGTGTCGCCGCTGCCTCCAGAACACAGTGACACATGTCGTGCTGCTGCTGTCAGCTCAGTCAACTACCGACCATCAGGAGGCGATAGGATTGGCTCCTGGTGATGTCATCCATTTGCAGTCAATGACAGTGAATGAATGATCAGGTCTCCAGCATCCCAGACCCCTTAGTCCCCGTGCACAATTTCAGGTTCCATGAACATGCGCCAAGTGCGTTTTGATCGGCGTTCACAGACCACGTCAAAACTGTGCGTTGTGGTGCCATTACTTGTTGACAAATGTCTGCAACAGATCAGTCCCGGCTGCAGTCTCTCCCCTGAACATTGTTACAATCTGATCAATGGGGAAGGGAAACTGAAGAAATGCTTCTTCCTGCCTGCAGCAGAGCGATGACTGGGGGAGGGGAGACTGAAGAAATGCTTCTTTTTGCCTGTAGCAGACTGATGACATAATCTCAGCCAAGGCAAAGTCACCGATTGGATATCAAGAACAGCTTTTTAATGGCAAACATTATTTGAAGAATGATCCGGTTGTTGTATATTGTGACATTTCAGGACTTTAAAGGTTCTCAAGGGATGTCCCTGTGTATAGCTGACATCCTATATACAATACACAATCACTGACCCTTTATTATGAGTGGGTGGCAGGTCCATCCGTCTTGTGAGTGGAGATATGACGCAGTGTGCAGTCGCAGTGATATTTAGCTGTATTAAGTGGTCGGAAATTCTGCAGCTCCGGTGTTGGTACATCTCTGTAGAAGTTGGCATTTCACTGACTTTTTATAAATGTCACAAAGGCTCCGAGCTTTCCCATCTCTGCCTCTGTGTTCCTCTACCTATGGCAAAAGTGTGCAGTCCGATGTACCTGTAAGCACACCCAGGGCCGGTGCTAGGATTCTTGCCTAGACAGGCAAAGTTGCATTTTTCCGACCCCCTGTAGCGCTGGGCCTTAATTAGGACCCCACCTGGAGCTCCTCCCACCAGACCAGCACTGGCTCGCCGCTGCTCTCCCGTGCCGAAGGTAAGTGAAAAGAAAAAAAACATAGTGCAAGCATCGGGGCATTTTGACAAGTACAAGTACTTGTCAAAATGCCCTGTTTTTTTCCGCCCTCACCCTGCAGCGCCCTCAGGAGGCCGCTTGCCTTGCCTTGCGGTAGCGCCGGGCCTGAGCACACCTCAAACTAAGAGCCCTGAGACAGAATTCACAGGCAGCCTACATGCAAGCTTGCAAGAGTTTGCTGTGGATGACCATTAGAGATGGAGATGAGCGCCTTACTCACCGGTGTCCTCATTTACATAGATTAAAGCTGAACTCCGAGAACAAGAGGTTCATTGAAATATATTCCTCAATAGGTACACAGAAAAAAAAATCCACTTTGGGAGCACCAAATGCCTTTACAAATCTGTATATCGCCTTGTAAAAGTAGCAGTGACGCCATCACTGTGCTGTATATGACCTGGGCAGAGTTGTGGGAGGGGCCCAGCCGACCCACTACAGACTGCCTGCAGAAAACTGCAGGAGGGGGTGGAGACCAGACCGGTCACCCTGTTCAGGTCTCAGGGAACCCCCTGGTAATAATTATTATGTCTGTAGTTCATGTTCCATTGGTGTGAACAGTAAGTTGTAGATATAGGAGTAAATAAGAGTGAGAATTTGCATTTTAAACACTCAGGGTTGCTTTCGATTCGAAAAGTATTAATGATGGAATTAAACCAATAATGTTACTAATAATAATCATAATAATACTACAAGAAAAGATCCCCAGGCAGTAAGTGTTTAGTGGGCCACTTTACATCAGTGGTCAGTGAAGGACGTCCCCTTACATTGGTGGTCAGTGAAGAAGAGCCCTTCAATTTTTGGTCAGTGAAGTAGAGCTTCTTACATTGGTGGTTAGTGAAGAAGGTCCCCCTACGTTGATGGCCAGTGAAGAAGGTCCCCTTACACTAGTGGTCAGAGAAGACGGTCTCCTTACAATTGGTGGTCAGTGAAGAAGGTCCCCTTACAATTGGTGGTCAGTGAAAAAGGTCCCCTTACATTGGTGGTCAGTGAAGAAGGTCCCCTTACAATTGGTGGTCAGTGAAGAAGAGCCCCTTACTTTGATGGTCAGTGAAGAAGGACCCCTTATGTTTGTGGTCAGTGAAGAAGGACCCCTTACGTTGATGGTCAGTGTAGTGTAGAAGGTCCCCTTACGTTGGTGGTCAGTGAAGAAGGACCTCTTACGTTGGTGGTCAGTGAAGAAGGTCCCCTTACTTGGTGGTCAGTGAAGAAGGTACCCCTATATTGGCGGTCAGTGAAGGAGGACCTCTTACGTTGGTGGTCAGTGAAGAAGGACCTCTTACGTTGGTGGTCAGTGAAGAAGGACCTCTTACGTTGGTGGTCAGTGAAGAAGGTACCCCTATATTGGTGGTCAGTGAAGAAGGACCTCTTACGTTGGTGGTCAGTGAAGAAGAACCCCTTACGTTGGTGGTCAGTGAAGAAGAACCCCTTACTTGGTGGTCAGTGAAGAAGGTCCCCCTATATGGGCTGTCAGTGAAGAAGGTCCCCCTATATTGGCGGTCAGTGAAGAAGGGCCCCTTACAATTGGTAGTCAGTGAAGAACGTCCCCTTACATTGATGGTCAGTTAAGAAGGTCCCCTTACATTGGTGGCCAGTGAAGAAGGTCCCCTTACATTGGTGGTCAGTGAAGAAGGTCCCCTTACATTGGTGGTCAGTGAAGAAGGTCCCCTTATAATTGGTTTTCAGAGACATTACGTTGCTTTATATTCTTTGTGCCAATTGAAGAATATATTTTAATGAATGTTTTAGAGGTTGAATTTCAGCTTTCAGCCTAAAATCGACTCTTCAAATGGCTCGAGGATGATAATAAAGACTGGATAATTACATGTAATTCCAATAATTTCCTTTTTTGTCTCCTACGTCTTATGAATAAATAAATAAAACCGGGGTGCTTTTATCTTCGGCCCCTTGACGCCTCGCCGCTCCAGAATGGG
>NW_017306330.1:1689663-1704324 GCF_000935625.1 Nanorana parkeri | reverse complement strand
GGTTGTGAAGATTAAAATGAAACAATGACAACACTTTTCCATTTTCCCCGTCAGAGGTAAGCGCGACGACACACTGACTGCGGGAAGAATCGCTCAGCTTGCCGTTATTGGAAGCCGTTTTCTTTTTGCTCTGCATATGTCTAAATATCATAATTTTCGCCTTCCGCTGCTCGGCGGTCTAATAACTTTGTGCCGGCCTAGCTGGAGCCGCGCATAAAACACATACTTTACCTTCCGGCCCGCTCGCGCGCTGCCTGGAGTGTCATGAAGAAAGTGACTCGTCCAAGGTCAAGTCGAGTCAATTTGACATTTTTTATTAAAGTTGCATAGTTGAAATACAAAAGTACATAACTTATGACATGCTTTATGGCATCAAGATTAATTAACAGTTCACCAAAGAGCCTATTAGGTCCCGCAGTATATCAGAGGGCTGTTTCCCTGCTAAGTACAAAATGGGGTAGTCCCTTTTTTTACATCATAACTTTCTTATAGTGTTAAAGGAGAACTATGGGGTCAGTTACTGAGCCGACCGGTGACAGTCTCATTGTCACAGGTCGGCTCGAACTATGAGGTGAGTGAAAAGTACGCACCTCATAGTTCTCCTTTAAACCTTGTCATTACTGTATGGACTAAGTTTCAATCTTTCCAGCATTTCTCTATTCACGGAGCTCTGTCAATATTATTTAAAAAGTCAGTTTATTACAAACCGTGACTTGGTTGAGCCTGCCTGTTTTTTGGAGGGGTCGTTACCATTTAACTAGTACAGATTTTTCATAAATTATTTATAAACAATTCACCCTGAGAATACCTCTAAGTGTTCCTTTTTTTGTGAATAATGACAAAAGCGAACGTTCTTAAAGGAAAGCTGCCATGGTAAGCTCCTTGAAAAATGTTGCAGGGTCCTATGGAGCGCCACCATAGCCACCCTTTCCAGGCTATGTTTTTTTCCTATGCTTCTCAGCTCAATCTATTATTACATCACAATACATTCAACCTGAAAAGAAACGGTATTAAGGAAGAACCCTTTTGCAACAACACCATCAAAACTCCCACCAATAGTAGTTGTCTTCTGAGGTACACAGGTAAAGCCCCTATGCACTCACATGGGAGTACCCTTGACCATGCAAATACTGACTTTTCAGAAAGTCACTATTTGCATTGGATATCCTGCACCTTAATGTCCTTTAATCATCCCTCCCGCTCCATCGAACACAAACACACTATCAAATAAACACCTTATGGAGGGGTTGTCAGCCGCAGCCGGAGTCGATCTCTGCTTTGCCAAATGCGTTGCAAAGAATCGGCTCGACGGCAGGAATTTATTGCCTAATTATGCGCGAGTTTCCGCGTCTTCTTTCTCTAACAAAAAAGTTATTTTTTTGTGATTATTATGTAAAAACAATTATAGCGATCTACTTAAATGCACTCGGGAGTCATAATAAAGGCATAAATCACAGGCAACGCAATAAAATTTGCTGTAAATTATGCGCGGTGACAACTGTTGTTTGATGCAGTTATTTGTCATGGAAAGTAGACGACCGTTTTCCGCTTTCGGCGATTTGTCATGTATCTGGCCCATAAATATATATATTATTTTTTTCTCTCCCTTATTTGCGCCGATTGTCTATTTTTTAACCATTATTTTTAGTGACACATTTTTCAATAATTTAAATTTAAGTTTTGTGACGGCGAGGATAAATCATCGGCGCTTCCCCTTGATTTCTGTTGTCGGAGGAGATGAGTAAATTATTCGATTGGTGTTAATAGGAAAGCGAGAGAGGAAAAAAAGTTTTCAGAACAATAAGGGAGCGTCTGATTCTGTCACAGGAGGAAGTTCTTTTTTTCTTTTAAGGTGCTGGCTGATGTTTTGTTCTTGCGGCGCTGGAATCCTGGAGCCACTTGGCACCAGAACATAAACTGCATGATTTTAAAAGAGAACTATGGGGTAAGGGTTTTTCTCATATACTAACCTCCTCCCATGACCCAAAGCTCAGTATACAGCGAGCTACAGCTCGCGGTATACTGAGACGCCACCACCGGGACAGATCCCGACATTACTGTCGAGATCCAACTAGCTGCTTGACAGCTGTCTCTGCCTATCTAGAGGCAGAGGCAGCTGTGCCCGCCCCCTCCCCCGTCCGTTACTCCAATCAACGCTGCAGAATCAAAGTGAGGAGGGAGGGGGGATCCCTACGGCTAACGGCGACTGACAAGTCACCGGAGGGAGATGATCGGGAAGTGAGCGAGCGACGGTATGTGTTTGCTCACTTCCCGATCTATTGAGCCGACGTGTGATAGTTTCATTGTCGCACGTCGGCTCGAGCTATGAGGCTGAGTGAAAAGCACTCACCTCATTGTTCTCCTTTAAGTCAGGTGTGGGCAACCTCAGCACTACAGCTGTGGGGAAATTACAAATCCCATCCAGTGGCATCACAAGGAGGGGTACGGCCCACACCAGATGACACCATCACAAGGGGTGACCCGAAAATGACTGATAGTCATTTTGGTGTTACCCCTTCTGATGGTAGAAGTAGAGACACCAGCACTCCAGATGCAGATCAAATGCATCTATTTATTGATGTAAAATCAGCATATCACACTGGTGCAATGTTTCGGGGTCTCGCAGGATCCCCTTCCTCAAGAAAAACATGTGATCAACCATCACACTGGGTGAAGCAAATCAGAGGGGGCGACACCAAAATGACTGGCAGTCATCCCCTCTGAAAGTCGGCACTTGGTCATGATCCGAGACCCTGACAGCTGCACGAGAGAGGAGGGGACCCGGCGGCATTACCTTATCCCAACAGAACGTTCCTCCCTCTCTTTGCCGGCGTCCATCACCAAGATGACAATGAAGTGCACCTGACGTCATTATGGGCGTGTGTAATGGCGTGACATGTGCACAAGGTGACACCTGGCGATGCTGCTCATCTCATCATGCATTTGCCTGCTGCATCACGGCACCCGGCCTCAGTAATGCTTTCCAGAGCCCTCAGCCCTGATGAAAGCAAAGCAGTGGGATGAATTTCAGGAGCAGTTGTGCAAATATCAAAATGCCTTGATGGGTGGGTGTCAGTCTGGAGGAGCAGGTGTTCCTAGGCAGGCTTTATTTGCATGCAGACCACCCTAAGTAATGCCCACATATGAGGATGAGCCTCCAGGATTGAAAAAAACAAATTTCAATGAATGAAAGGGGCGGGGCCAGGGGCAGTCAAGCTGGGGAGGAACATATTAGATGATGCTGGATGTCCTCCAGCCAGGAAATGAGGCGGGCTCTATCTGACTTGCTGGCAGAAGTGCTAACCACTGTGCCACTCCGAACGGTCCGGTTTCACATCTGACTTGCCGCAGCTTCTAATGCACATGGTGAGAAGCTCACAGTGTGCAGTGACATCAGAGGAAGCCATTTTGGTCCAGTAGAGGAGTCGGTACAACCGTGCAAGACTGAAGGGAAGGCCGGAGTTCATCTCTAAAGAAACAAAATGTAAAGCATCCCTCGGAGATGCGCCCACACACAAGAAAACATACATTGTAAAATATTTAAATCAGTTATGGAAGATCCATTTTACGGAGAAGCCAAAACAAAAAATATATCTTATTTACGGCTGGCGAGTCCTCTGCCACATAAAAATAAAGGGCTTCGCCTTGAGCCAGAGCACAAATTTATTTTTAAACGCCGCACTGTGTACACAGAGTTTACCGTCGCAATTAACCCGCGCCCTCCAGAGCTCGCCGCCTAACTTGGTTTTCAGGAGTTATAGAGGAAGACGGTGACCCGGCCGGCGTCTCCGGCGAGCCGGACAAGATCTGCAAATTCTCTGTCTGGCTGCAGAATCCTGCAGGGGGGAGAGGACGCTGCAATGGCGGGCAAAGGTGGCGTCACTGAACCGACAACTTCACACGCCGCATTGAAAGTTTCTAGAGTTTTGTGTTCCAATAGATTCAACTTTGTTTCCATCACAGGCAGCTGCCCAATGTAAAGGGCACAACCTGTGTTCTAATGGCAGCTTGTTAGCTACTTCAAGTAACTGCCTGTGTGCAGCAGCTAGAGTATATGCACAACCCTTAAAGAGGAAGTACGGACTTCTTAAAGTGTATGCAAACCCCAACAATAGACCATTTAATTGATCCCTTCGGGTGTGTCAAAGAAGAACTCCGGGAATATTAAATCTTAACCCTTGCAGTGGGGCTACCCCCGCACTGCAATGGGTTAAGTGCTTGTTTTGTATAAGGAGCTAAAATATATATATTTTCCTTAGCATGTCAAATTTTGTATTGAGAACAATAAAAAACAATAACGATCAAGCATTGAAATGCCGCAGAGACTATGTATCAGTGCGCAGACTGAAATTTGGATATGTCAAGCACATTACATCCATACATTGAAACTGAATAACTAGATCTTTGCAATATGGATACCTTCCGCTGGAATGTTGCGCATCAGATATGAGCTATTCAAACAACAAGTAGCAGACCCCATAGCCATGAGGGTTGTTGCTGTGGGGAGAAGACCTATTCGATCCATTAGGGGTATTCGTGGGTGCAACAGGAGGAACACTTGTGGTGGAAGTGGTGGTGGGAACCTTGATTGAGAGCATGAGGTCAATGGTCAAAGGACATCCAGGGGCCCGAGGGAACCCGTCAGTTTGGCCTCGAGGTACCATTTGGACATCTTAAAAATGAACATCTTGCAGCTGTTGTAATGAAAACTCTGCTGCAACATAAGATGTCCAAGTAGCAAAAAACATTTTAGTGTGTGCTTGATTAAATTGCGTGTCTAGCTTGTCCAATAACAGCAAGCGATTCAACAGGGGGCGGAATGTGACCATGGAAGGGGGCTCAGGTAAGATCCAGTTACACAGGATTGCCTTTTTGGCTGTTATAAGGAGCTAAAATATTAAAGATACACCCACCTGAACCTCAGCCCTCCCGGTTGCTAGACTGGTCCCTGTGGCCTCTCTGCTCCGGCAGTCTAGTATCCCGTGCATCATCACGTCTAACACACTGTCTAATAGACATGCCGCTGCTGGACACAGATGTTTAAGGTTCCCACTCTGATACAATAGTATATCCAAAAATACAATATTTATTGTCATAAATGACATGATAAAAACAGTAAAATAACATCTCTATGTGGAAACGACAAAGAATATATGAAATAGATTACGCCTCTATATATCCCCATCTGATACTACTTTATATTATTAACATTTAACAATTTGTTTCGTATATCTGACAACATATTTCGGAATGTATCTCAAGATTGGCAAATCAAGGTGGCGTTAACTCAACGCGTTTCATGGATAAATGCTCTGCTGCTTCCTCAGGAGTCTCTGTTGAAGTACTATTGGAGTATATAGAACATGAATACATTATTGCCAAAACAGTCCTGACCCGAGGCACGGACTCCACTAGAGCTCTGAAAGTATTCTGTGATATCTGTCACCAAGCCATTAGTAGCAGATCCTTTAAGTCATGTAAGCTGTGAGGTGATCGGCCTCCATGGATCAGACTCGTTTTCCCAGCACATCCCAAAGATGCTAAACTGGATTGAGATCTGGAGAATTTGGAGGCCAGACCTCTTACTCGTTGTTGTGTTCCTCAAACCATTCTTGCAGTGTGGCAGGGCGCATTATCCAGCTGAATGAGGCCACTGCCATCAGGGAATACTGTTTCCACGAAGGGGTGTACTTGGTCAGGAACAATGTTCAGGTCGGTGGTACGTGTCAAAGAAACATCCACATGAATGGCAGGACCCGAGGTTTCCCAGCAGAACATTGCCCAAAGCATCACACCGCCTCCATTGGATTGCCTTCTTCCCATAGTGCTTCCCCAGGTAAGCGGCACACACGCACCCGGCCATCCACATGATGTAAAAGAAAATGTAATTCATCAGACCAGGCCGCCTTCTTCCATTGCTCCGTGGTCCAGTTCTGATGCTCACATGCCCATTGTAAGCTCTTTTGGCGGTGGGTACGGGTCAGCATGGGCACCCTGACTGGTCTGTGTCTATGCAGCCCCACACGCAAAAAATGTGATGCACTGTGTGTTCAGACACCTTTCTATAAGAACCAGCATAAACTTGTTCAGCAATCTGAGCTACAGCAGCTTCTCGATTGGATCGGACTACATGGGCCAGACTTCGAGAATTGGCTGCCCATGGCCCTGTAACTGGTTACTTTGGACCACGTTTGGTAGGTCCTGACCTCTGCAGACCGGGAACATCCCACAAGAGCTGCAGTTTTGGAGTTGCTCTGACCCAGTTGTCTAGACATCAATTTTGCCCTTGTCAACGTCCTACAAATCCTCACACTTGTCCATTTTTTTCTGCTTCCAACACATCAACTTCAGGGACAAAATGTTCAATTGCTGCCTAATATATCCCCCACACACACTTCCAGTTGCCATTGTACATCACATCACATTTACAATAGGTGTCTGTTAAAATATATTTATAGAGTAACAATAAGCAATACTAAAAAGTAAAGACTTGGGTAGGATTATTATTTTCCCCTCAAACAAAATAGACTTTCACTTTACTAGCTGTAGCGGTGTGCCGGGCACGTAGGATGAGAAATGAGTGGCAAGAGATGAGCCGTCATGGAATTTTCTCTGCCCGACCTCGGTCTGTTGCAGAGCCCAGACAGGCCAGAGCCGGTAAAAAGCTTTGATTTTTAGACAAAGTCTAAGTGAATCATCGGCTGAGAACTGACAGATGGCACCTTGCCTTAATTATTTATCCACAGGACAACATCGCACCTCTCCGCCGCGCATCCTTGACCCACTTCTGCTTTCTTACTCCAATTAAAATTGCTCGAGGATCCTGCCATGCATTAATTTGCAATAAGCTGCGGTTACGATCACGGGACAGGTAGTTCGGTAGTAAGAGGGAGGCGTGCATATATTACCGATATAAAAAGCTGCTCACTCGCGGCAGAGAATCTTACACCTCGCGCCCTATGTTGCCACTTGCATTTGGCCACTGTTGACTTAACACAAATCTCGTCACACGAGTTCAAGATTGGAGCTGCAAAGATGTTGTACATTCCCGTTATGTGTCACAATCGCGCTGTCGTTCAGGATCAGCAGTGGAATTTTAAAGCTGAACTCCGGCCTCCCCTTCAGTCTTAAAATATTTACAATGTATGTTTCCTTGTGTGTGGGCGAATCTCCGAGGGATGCTTTACATTTTGTTTCTTTAGAGATGAACTCTGGCCTTCCCTTCAGTCTTGCACGGTTGTACCGGCTCCTCTACTGGACTGAAATGGCTTGCTCTGATGTCACTGCACACTGTGAGCTTCTCGCAATGTGGATTGGAAGCTGTTGGCAAGTCAGATGTCAAACCGGACCTTTCAGGGCAGCACAGTGGTTAGCACTTCTGCATTGCAACAATGAGGTCTCTCTGTATGAAGTTTGTATGTTCTACCTGTGCTTGTGTGGGTTTCCTCCCACACGCCAAAGACATGCTAATTGGTTAATTGGCTCTAGTATGTGCACATATAAGATAGGGACCTTAGACTGTAAGCTCCTTGGTGGCGGAGCCTTATGTGAAAGAACAGCATTTAAAGTGGTGCATTAACTGATATATAAATGTAGCGCACACCCCAAAAGGGGCGACAGAGAATAGTAGAACCATCCATCATTTCCACATCTAGGGGTATTCAGATTCAAACTACACATTAGCTCTTACCACCCTCTATGGTGACAAAAGCGAGGTCCAGGCAGTAGATATGATGATGTAAGATCTGTAGTAATGGGTGGCAACCACCTGTATGGAGCTCAACTGCGGATAGCGTCCAACTTAAAGTTCATATAATCCCAAAAGAAACTATTTCAGTTTAAATCACTGTATTCAAATTTTACTGACAGTAGTATTCACAACATAGCCTCTAACACTGTGTCATCACCCCAGAATCTTCAGCGAGCATGAAGTCACTCTCTCATCACTGGCCACAGTGCATGATACTTGCGTTTTTGTAGTGTGGGGATCCACTGAGATAGAGAGGGAGAGTCCAGGGAATACCACCGTTCCTTTAAGTGGGATGGTAGCCTTGGTTCCTGGTGTGAATGTCCACAGTAGCGGCAGGGGTGAGGGTGAGCTGGGCTGCGTATGAACGGTCCACTGCAAGATTGCCCAACAGGGCTGAAGCCAGAGTTTGAGTCCTTGGGTTAAGATTGCCCAACAGGGCTGAAGACAGAGTTTGAGTCCTTGGGTTAAGATTGCCCAACAGGGCTGAAGACAGAGTTTGAGTCCTTGGGTTAAGATTGCCCAACAGGGCTGAAGACAGAGTTTGAGTCCTTGGGTTGAAAATCAGCTCTCCAAGAGGGAACAGCTACACATGAACGGTCAGTGGCTGTATCCAACTCAATACTGAGATGCCGATCGTTTCATTACTCAGTCCTTAAGTGGGCCGCAGGTGAGGAGGAGCCGGACGACGCCCCTGGAGGGGGCGACGCCGAGCGCCGCCCTTTTGGCGTGGACGGACGGCATGACGTCGGAGGACTGTGAGGAGCCTTACGCCACTTCGGGAATGCCGGCGGATCTGCATATTACAGATGCTGAAGAACTTCAGAGAGAGAGGTTGAGGGTCAGGAACATCCAGGCTGGTGTATACTCATTTAAGTAGTAGGATAGAGTAACTGCAGCCATCACAGACTAGGACCTTTAAGCCAGACATGGCAATCTGTGTGAAGAGCACCTGGCAAAGCAGCACTTGAATCAGGAATCATTAGTCATCCCTCAGGCCTCAGTGTAAGCAGATGGCTAGTACCCAGGCTTCAGGCCTATCCATCTCAAACAGTCCATATCAGCCTCCCACCAGGAAGAGAGAGCTCACATGGTCCACCCCAAGTATTTATCTCCTCTCCCAGCATGCACCCTTGGCCTTTAGCCTCCTTGTAGGGTTGCCACCTTTTTTTCAAGCGAAACCGAAACACTAGCGACAGGCAGACATTTTTGGGGGAGAATGAGTTGCGGCTTATTTATATGTAAATAGCGACACCCATTCATATGTAAATATCACAGTTGAGACTATTTTTAGTGGGGGGCCAGTAGCCCCTATCTTAATTTCAGTTGCCCCTGTCTGCCTGACATCTTGTGTCTGGGTTTCTGCTGCCATGAAACCCGGACACAGCATTCAAAAACCCGGAGAGTCCGGGTCAATCCTGGACAGGTGGCAGCCCTACCTCCTAGTGATTGGCTAGGGAGACATACATACTCATAGCAATCTTTCATTGGTTGCTCTGCCCTGTGGCCAGGGTACACCCAGCAGCAGGCACACGCAAACGATGATAGACTGATTAGTGGAAACCCGATGACCGTGGACTGATTACAATACTAACTTTACTAAGTGCTCCTGCTCACAGAGTGCTACATAAATACTTGTAATAAATAAATAACATCGTCTTTTCTCCAGCAAAGTGAGCTTCGATTTGTTTACAAAGTTTCTGTGAACTTTTCAACTTAGTTGATAAGTTGACAGTTTGGCCGAGATGCCAACGATCACCCTAAGGCTGCAGAGATGGCTACAGAAAACCCTGCAGTGCCAACTGCTCAGGACCCGTAGACACCTGGCTGTGTTCAGTCGCACATACACAGACATGTGGATTTGTTATTCTTTTTCTTGTGTGCTATACATTGGAAGTATTTGTATTTTTTCTTTCCCCCTTCGTTCTGCATAATCTGTTTTTGGTTGAATTCCCCTTGGGCTGGATCCCTGGCAGTTATCTATCGCTCTTGCTCATCAGACAAGTACTTTAATGATGTCTTTCTTCTTCTTCCTCCTCCTCTGCCCACCTTTCTTACATCTCTGCCTTTCATTTCTCCTTGTTGCCGTGTTTACAAGATACAAATATATGACAAGTGGAAAAAAAAAATATCCCAACTTTGAAGTTTTTCTAGTTTATTTACTTCATTAAAGTGTATGTGGAACGTAGGCGAAGGCACTTGCAATGTCCAATAGAGCGAGAGGAACAGACTTTGTTGACCATGGAAGCCATATTCCACCATCATTCTGGTTGCTATGGGCCGGTGAAATAATAATAGACATAGCAGATCATGCGGCTACTATGTGGCCTGGGGTTGGAAGGGGGTCCCATTATAGATGTTTAATCATGTAATCACTGATGCTGTAGAGGAAGATTATGCAATCTAAGTTCTGATACCTTCTGCAGAGATCACAAGATTATTTCTTAGAGTTTACAGCAGCCACAAGGTGGGTGTTAGGGTTCCACCCTGACTGAACTGGTTTGCAGCATTCTGGCTTGGCTGCCATTTTACCCACCTGTGATTCCTCCTTTTAGTATTATATGTATATACTGTATATGGCTCCTATGTTGCCGTAACGAAAATTTGTGTTCAGACTTATTGGGATGCTTTAAACCGAAAAACACATCTGATGGCCCAGAAAAGTCACATGTCCGATTCAGTTTTGGACGTGATCCGAAATCCAGAAACTGAAATCTGGATTTGGACACATTCGGATGCATTGGGATTCGGAAATTCGGATGTGTCTGAATATCCTGATTTCGGGAATATTTGTACACATTTTGATTCGGAACAAAACGAATCGCACGTGTCTACTGATAATTATTTTAGGGGTTCCTCAGGGGTACAATGGTTGGGAAAGGCGGGTGTAGACTAAATAGATGAATCATTTTAGCATTAAATACAAATTTTGTTTTTGGCAATTCTAAGTTTAACATTTTGGTAGCACTACAATTTGTGTTGGATGGACAACAGAGGACAGGCTAATTTTTGGGGTCATTAGGTGGTCATTATAATCCTTTGGGTCCTTTAACGTCCCTTCTTGCATTTGAAAGAGGCCTAAAACGCCCATTTATAGCAGATGTCAACTCCGACTGTAGGACACTAAATCCCAGTGCTGCTGATCTTTCTTCAGCCCCCATATACTTTCTCTTCCCAGCAACAACAATGTTAAAATTGAGCAGGTTGCCCTCATTGTGGTCAGGTTACACCGACATGTTCAGCCCCATTTTAGCCGTAATCCAAGCTTTTCAGTGCATTGCATCTTGATTATTCCACAAACTGCTATTTAAACCCCAAAACGCATTGGCTGCATCTGAAGTTCTTGTTCAATAAAGATTTTAGATGGCTTTCCAAGCAAGATAATCCTCTCTCAGTAGGTGATTCTAACCACCTATCTAGCAATAACAATGCGACAGGTTGCCAATGCCAGAAGTAGGCAACCTCGGCACTCCGGCTGCGGTGAAACTACAAGTCCCATCATGTCTTATGTGCTTCTGAGAGCCATGCCTCTGGTTGTCAGAGTCTTGCAATGCCTCATGGGACTTGTAGTCTCACCACAGCTGAAGTGCAGGTTGGCTACCCCTGCCCTGCGCTATCCAAACCTAAAGAAAAATATGGCTTTAGATACATTTAAGCTGAACTCCAGGCAAACAGCTAAATGCATAGATGAAACGCATATATGAGAACTGTTCTACCAGCCAAATGATTTCCATCCAATCCTGAGATTTCCACAGCTCTACCACACAGCACAGCCTTGCCTGGCAGGGCAGGAGACTTCTGACTCGTTTGCAGTTAAGCAACTCTTAAAGGTGCTGTCCCTATCTCCACTTGTGACTGGACAGTGAAAAGAGAAGCAGAAGACTGATAAGCTCATCTATCTTTCAGTCTGCTCTCTCGTCTGATCAGCATTCACTTTCTAGCACACTAGAAGTGCAGTACAGCTGATTAGCTCATCGTGCTGCTTCTCCCTCCCCCAGTCTGAGCCCTGTTGCACAGGTGATTACAAATCACATTAAGATACTTACTCCACTTACTTGACCCTTGCAGTGGCTCCTCCTCCACTCCACAAGGGTTAAATCCTCATTTTGCCTAGGGGCTCAAATTAAGCCGTGTTACTCACCTGATCCTCAGTCCCTCGGTGGTCAGCATTCCTCTCCCGGCTATGGAATGTCCCTTGGTGTCCTCACATCTAGTAGCTGTCAATGGACCTTCATAAGATTTGATGGCATCCGCGGTCCTTAGGCCAACGAAGCCCAGGGGAGAAGAGGCTGCAGGGACCAGTATACAGCCCGGAGGGAGCCGGCGGGACCGAGGATCAGGTACGTAAATATGCTTTGACTCCCCCAGACAACATGAGCACTTAACCCTTGCAGCTGCGTTATTTGTGTCTTTTATATCGGCCTGGAGTTCAGCTGTAAGTATTTAGATTAAAGGATTTCAGGTCCTCATTTTAGAACAGCCTCATGCATTTTTCTTCGGATGGGAGGCCGGCGATAGATCACAAAGCTGCGGAAAAGTGTGATTTTATTGCTTACAGATCTGGAAAATCTGAGCAGAATCAATGCTCGCGTTATACAGCTAAACGCTCTTTGATTTGTAGAGGAACATATTATGAAATGCTGATCATTGATCCTCTATATTGCTTGTTTAGAGTAAGACTCCATGTTTCCCCACCAAAAGCCGCCTAAGTAGATGAAGATAGATTTTTATTGCAGGAAAACAACTGTGTTTGTCCATTTTAACCTAGTTAAACAGAAACAAATCTAAGAGGAAGGGATGGCGGATAAAGTGAATTAATCCCCCCCCCCTTCCACCAGTCCCTCGAGTGGCTTAGTGTAAAATTGAAAAAACTATTTGCATGCGAGAGGGTATTCAGATATTCCATGTCAATTCCTGCACCGCATCTCAATTCACTCAAAGGGCCAGACTATTAATTCCCTCTGACAGAAAATCAAGACTTCATGAACAGTTGACAGCGGGGGCAAACGCTGAAGAAAGGGAAAGATGAGGATTCCGTAATGTAACTTTTTTAAAGCAAGATGGAAGATACCAAGAAAGTAACTTTGCTCCGGTCAAGCCCAGAGGACATCGTTCTGAATGAGGTATGACATCCTTGCATTGTGCTCACAAGTCCATCATTGTTTGCTTGACAAGCCATTCAATGGCAGACTGAACAAGTTGTGGCATCGTCTACCCTTTCTCAACCAGGCTTCCATGGAACCCTAGGGTTCTTTCAGAGCAGGGGCGTTACTAGAAATCACAGGGCCCCATAGCAAAAATATTTATGGGGCCCTGTGATTTCTAGTTATGCCCTTGCAGAGCCCACCTGAGATCCCACACAGCTCACCTGAGTGTGACACTCAGGTGTCTCAGGTGGGCTGCGCACCTCTTACCTGTCAGTAAAATTGTAGAAATGTCACCAGCACACCAATCTTTTTAAGATAGCAAAAGCTTCATTTATTGAAGTTGTTTGGTCATATGACAAAAAACTTCAATAAATGAAGCTTTTGCTATCTTAAAAGGATTGGTGTGCTGGTGACATTTCTACAATTTTGCTGACATTCGCGGCGCCATCCGCGGTCACTGCGAGCACCCCCCACTACAAGGGACATATTGGTAAGGAGTGCGACAAGGATAGTATTTATCCTCTTACCTGTCAGCCTCAATCCGCTGTCCGCCTCCATGGTCGCTGGCAGGCCCTGCCTCCTCCATCTCCGGGCCCTGCCTCCTCCTCCGCTTCTGACACCGGGCCCAGCCTTCCTCCTCTGCGGCTGTGAGGAGGAACGCAGCGCTGAACGGATCACTGACAGGTTGTCGGTGATCTAACAGCGACACTTTCCTCCTCACAGCTGCCAGTGACAGCCAGCAGCCTGAGATACTATAGTGACCCAGGCAGCACGCACGGCATCAGGGGGATGTCCTGGCCGGGCCCACCTGTGCCCCGGGCCCCATAGCGGCCGCCAGGGTTGCTATGGCGATTGTTACGCCTCTGCTTCAGAGGTTGCTATGGGTTCCTTGAGCAATGGTGAATTGATCTCCTTCGTGCAATGACCATCAATATAAGGGGGTAAGTCTTCAGTACCCACCTGCATGGAGGAACTTCTCTTATGATTACCAAGGTATGGGTGACCTAAAGTAACCATGACTATAAGGAGCATTTCTCCATTGACCACTTGTGTAAGAGGACTCAACAATACATTTTTAAAGCTCATTCCCAAAAATAATTGTGCGGTATAGAACAGAGAGGTGTAGTAAAATAATCTGCCTGGGATGTCAAATACTCTAGGAAGGGCATATTTATTCTTTTTTCTACCACTTCATGATCTTGCAAATGTACCCTGAGCTCTAGATAAATTATTTTCTAACAAGGGTTCCCTATGGCCTGACAGCCATTTTAAGGGTTTCTCTGGGGTGCTACGGCCGAAAAAGGTTGCTCTAGTCATTATATTATTCATCTTGGTAGCACCTTCAAAGGATTCCGAATTCCATAATGTAACTAAAGCAAGACGGAGGAAACTAAGAAGGTAACTTTGCTCCACTCAAACCCAGAGGACAGAATTCTGGGTAAGAAGAGCAATTACATCATTGTATGGTCACCACAAGACCGTCATCGTTTGCTTGACGAGCCATTCAATGGCTGATTGTGGTATCATGCTCTAGTCTACCCTTTCTCAACCAGGGTTCCATGCGGAGCTCGGAAGGTTTCGTGCTGGATGTCCTCCAGCCAGAAAATGAGGTGGGCTCTACCTGACTTGGTGCAGATTCTAATGATTGTAATTCCAGTCCGGGAGAGGAGCCTCTACAACTGTGCAAGACTGAAGGAAATGCCAGAGTTCAGTTCATGAAATGACACAAACATCTTTAAGCTTATAGAAGATTTTAGTGGTTGGGTT
>NW_017306330.1:1686425-1689640 GCF_000935625.1 Nanorana parkeri | reverse complement strand
CAATACATATCGTCCAACACAGCAAGTGAAACAAAGCCCGGCTGTATGTTTATGTCAGAACTGGATCAGTCTAGTATTTGACTAAGAACGGGAGGCGGATGGGCCCGCCACGAGGGAACCATCTCTAACGCGTAGCGCAGTCCCTCGTCATGGAGTTATTGCCGCGGCTAAGTCACACTCCTGGCTTAATTGGCTCCAGTCATTATATATCACTACTTCGAATAAGGTTAAAGGAGATTTAAATGTCAAGTGCACTTATAAATAAGCTAAATTTCCTGCCAGGGGACCCCATAAGATATTTGCTTTTTTTTTTTTTTTTTCATCTGTGCTCTCAAGCAAAAATTAAACAAACACAGCTGAACCCCTCAGGAATGGAGAGTCGAGATTCTCGGGCAGCGACGTACTGTACAGGATATTATGTATAAATGGCACTTGGATGACAGTATTAGAATCATGAAAATGAGACACGAGTGCAGGATTAAAGGGGTTTTACCTCGAGTCTGTTTGGGGAGGAAAAAATGATAATTGGATTTAATTTTTTAAAATTGTTTGCTGGTGATTGCTGGCCTGACTGGTGAATCAAGCTACTCTTAGGCTGAGTTCACAATGGGGCGTATTTTTTCTGCTCGTTTTTTTTTGCGTTTTTTAGCACGTTTTTCCGTTCAGTGAAACGCGCGTTTCACTGGCGGTATGATTTTTGTGTGTGTTTTTTTCCTTATTTTCTTTATTTAAAAAAAAAATAGTTTTTGTTTTTTTTTCACTTTCAAACTTCCCGCCGGCTCCGCCCCCCTGCGACGCGGCCGCCCACAAGGGACGGAACCCGGAAGTCGACAGCCGCCGGAGGACACAGCGGGGATCGCGGACAAGGTAAGACCTGTACGCTGTATTCCCGAGTGTGGCTCGAGGTTACCGCTTTGTTAACCCCGAAGCACACTCGGGAATTGGGAATGGAATGGAATGGATTCCCAATGGAAACTCGCGTTTCCATTGGGAATCCAATGGAAAAGTGCGGAAAAACGCCCCAAAGAAGCTCCTGTACTTCTTTGGGCGTAGGGCGTTTTTAGTTCAGTTTAGTTTAGTGTCCTGGGCCCCTTGGAGAAACCCAGAATGCCTAGGGAAGGACCTCAGCCGAGAATGCATCTGAGGCCCGGAAGGCCAACCATACGGACCAGGTGACAGTGTATCTCTCTCTGGTGTCATGCTCATCCGCCAGCAATCGTTCCAGGTCTGCAATTCGGTCCATTTCCACAGTCCATTCTGCCAAGGTAGGGAGTACAGGTGTACGCCAGTGCCGGGGGATAACTGTCCTCGCGGCGGTGAGAAAGTGCCTCAAGAGGCCCCTTTTTACTGATTTTAGGGAACCTGGTACCATAGTTAACAGTGCAATACGGGGGTCGTTGGGAATCGCTGTACCTGTCAACTAGCACGTAGAGCAGTGGGGACAGTGGGCACCCCTGTCGGGTACCATTTGAAATTTTAAACCTTGTGGAGAGGGAGCCGTTTATCCGGACCCGGGCTGTCGGGTTAGAATAGAGGGCCATAATGTTGCGTATGAGCCGGGGCCGAATTCCAATCTGCAAGAGGGAGTGTCGAATAAATTGCCAACTGAGTCTGTCGAATGCCTTATCAGCGTCGACCGATAGGAGGCACATTGGAGTTTTGGAAGTCTGGGCATGTTGCATGAGCAGGATGGTTTTATCATCTACGCGTTGGTCCAAGACCGTCGCAGGTAGAGATTTGTGTAAGGCAATGGAGACTCCCCTTGATTTCTGTATACTGTTTGAGCTATGGTACCATCTGTTAAAATATCTGTTAGCACATTGGGGGACATGTGGACTGTGGAAATGTGTCTCCTGGAACAATATGACCTGTATCTTGGCCCTATGCATATGATATAGGATCTGGCCTCTCTTTGATGGAACATTCAGACCCCGAGCATTGTAAGTACAGAGTTTAAGATCCATTGCCGTCGCCCCAGTGGCCGCCATTCCGGGGGTATGGGGCGGAGAAGGGTAGGGGAAGGAAAGGTAGAGAAGGGGGTGGGGAGGAAAGGACAAAGTAATCAAGAAGGAAAGTAAGAGAAATGAAAGTGAAGTGAAGAAGAAAATGCAGAGAGAAGGTACAGGCGAGCAGAGAAAGAAAGAAAAACGCACAAGACAAACAAAAGACTAGAAAGGGCAGGTTACACCGCCTCTAGTAGACAAAACCTAGCAACCGCTAGTTCAAACCTGTCCCTTATGGGGAAGGTAATGAGAAAAAACTGCTGATAGGAGTCCCGGTATTGCAGAGCTCGGCTCAATGCGTCCTCAGCCCGCCATGGTCGGCCACGCCCCCGGGCGTAGGGCGTTTTTAAGCGCGTTCTTACACGCTGAAATACGCCCAGGTGGGAACCATGCCCATAGGAAAGTATGGGATTTCACTTGCTGGGCGTTTTACAGCGCGTAGATCAGCGCTGTAAAATGCTCAGGTGTGAACCAGGCCTTAGGGAACTTGCAAATAGGTTATCTGGACCCCTCAAGATTTCATGTATGAAGCCCATGCTCCCAGCAAATAATAAGGAACTGAAGTACTTCCTTATTAGGGCAATGACATCACAGCAAACTGGGGAATCCCTCCCATAGCACTCATAATCGAGGAACACCTTTCCCCAATCATTCATCCGATCCCCCTTTCTTTCATCCCAGCCCCACCCATCAAAGTCCTTCTAATTATTCACCGTTACAATGTAATTGCGCACCCCTTTATTCCCATATCTATGATTTAAAGCTTTCAAGAGTTATTATAAGAAGCCAGCATGTGATTTAGCCGGCCAGCCACCCATTTTGGAGTTGACCTCTCAAGGGTAATCCTTCAAATGGAATTTATTTTATTTCCAGTTACTCTTAGTAATGCCATTGTTTCATATTAAATTTGAAGCTCTTTTTTTTTTCTTTTCTCCCCCACTCACAATTCAGACATGCTCAGCCAGTAAGGTACAAGCCTGAATCGCCTGTCAATCAACCTTTTGACAGTACTGATCCGTTAAGTCATTGGCGGCGCCTGTCTGTATGTCAGAGGTGAGTCACCACGAGCAATAGAATTACTGTGGACACAATGCTATCAGTTCAACATTGTACAGATACATTTTTACTGTATAACCTCATGTTCTAAAGATAAGCTGAGCAGGAACTGGGGGGAAAAGTAAATAACAATAAAAATAAATAAATATATATATA
>NW_017306330.1:1644216-1686381 GCF_000935625.1 Nanorana parkeri | reverse complement strand
CTTTTTTTATTATTATTTTTGTTTTTTGTAAGTTTTTTTGGTACACTTTTTTTGTGAAAACACCTGCCTGGCTTTAATTACTTTGTCCCTATTGCAGAGATTTACCCTCACTTCCTGTCTCAATGACCACACCGGAAGTTAGAGGATATGTCCCCATAACGGACACGGACAGCAAATAAAATCTGCTCAAATCAACTGCAGACTCTTTATTTTAACAACCTGGTTAAAATATTTATAGATTTTGTATCCAGATCCAGCCCAGTATTTATTACCTCTCACTTCAATCTCTGAGGAAGAGGGCATTCTCTGACCCCCCAAAACGCATGGGCTTTGTGATAAAGTTATTTATCTTATCTTGGAATAAAAATATCTGGATGATTAACTTTCGGTGTGCAGCTTCGATCTCAGATTATCTCAGCAAGTAAAATCTGACAGAGGTTTAATGCCTTCTTCACTCCGTCCAATAAAAAAAGAAGTTGATGTTAAGCTGAATACCAGGCAGATATAAAAGAGACCAATATTAGAATATTAATGCAGTTTGGCCTGGAATCAGCCTGTGTACAGTCAGGCTGGGAGAAGGAGATGCAGCACAAGACCCCAATCAGTGGTGCTGCATAGGCCAACAAGGAACATGCTGTTAGAAGGAGAGAGAGAGAGAGAGCAGGGTGAGATGAGCTACTCAGTCTGCTGCTTCTCCTTTTGTTGTCCATTCACAGACTGGGGAGGGACAAGACCTGTACAGGTCACCTGCCAGGCAGGGCTGTGCTCTGTAATGTGCTCTGTAATAGGTCTGTGTAAATCTGAGGGCTGGATGGACTTATTGAAATCATTAGACAGGTTGAACATCTACTTCACCACCTTTCACCATCTCGTGGAGTCACGGGGCGGCCCAACGAAGTACTGATGGGGTGGTCATAATAATCTGGCCACTCGGTATATATATAAATATTCATTCTGGGTAGTGGGCTGTGTTCCTGGAGTTCAGCTTTCAGGGCTTTCCAGACTTAAAGTGGTCATTATCCTCGGCTACTTCTGGAGTATGGATGGTATTTCTGTAAGGAAGCAGCTTTCTGTTAAACTAACAGGCTCTTAATAATTGTGATGAGTTGGCATGCTGATCAGTGAGCGGGATGTCTCAGGCAGGAGCTGGTACAAGTGTTGAGACGCTATGGAGTTTGACAAGCACTCTAGAAGCTGCCTCTCTATCCGGCTCAGATGTGTCTTTGATATTCATCAGCCATCAGCACTTTGAATTCTTCTCTGCGTATTTGCAGCACTTTCTTTTGAAGTCTCGCTGTTGATCAGACAATGGCGGCAAGCTCGCACTACTCTCTCCCTCGGAAAAGGTTGGGAGTTTACCTTCATGACGCCGGAGTTCCACCAGCGTTCCCAGCAAATTAAAGAAGGGCGTCAGAAAAAATAAAATAAAATTGAAAAGAAAGGATAACAATGTGGAATGGAAAACTATTACATGTGCTGCTATTTTTGGGGGGCGCTTGGATGCGCTATGAAGAAAAAAAGTCAATTGAAAACCTGATAATTGAATATACTGCAGCTGTGTTATGTACAGAGTGCAGGGGTTAGGAGTAGGGATGCACCGATACCGTTTTTTCGGTATCGAGTACCAATATTTATTTTTTTCGGTACTTGCCAATACCGAATATTGATACCGGAAGTCCCATTAAGGAAGCCAGGCGGTGTGTAAAGACTTCCCGATCAGCAGGGAAGACGTTTCCATGTTCCATGGTGACAAGGAAGCATGGAGCCGGCCACTGTGTAATGACGCGTTGCCCGGCTTCCTGATTGGTCGAGAAGCTGTACAATCAGGAAGCCGGGCAACACATCGTTACACAGCGCCCGGCTTCCTGATTGGCCAGGAAGCAGGCTCCATGCTCCCTCGTCACCAGAAGAGGGAGCAAAAAGACGGCTTTCTGGCCAATCAGAAACCTGTGGGCGTGTAATGACACACTGCCCGGCTTCCTGATTGGCCAGCTCCATGCTCCCTTGTCCCAGCCAATCAGGAAGCAGGGCAGCATGTATCCCAAGTATCAGACTAGGCATCAGAGCATTTGGGCGAGTACAAGTACTTGCCCAAATACTCGGCATTGGCACTGAAACTAGTATCGGTGCTTCCCTAGTTAGGAGTATTTAACATACAGAGTGCAGGGGTCAAGAGTGTGTAACATTCAGAATGCAGGACTCAGGAGTGTGCGGGGCTACACTCCAGAGGTTAACTGCTCGTTAGGGTTTAGGAATACAGCACTTTTACTTACCTGATCCCCATTCTCCCACCAGTCAGTGCTCACCTCTCCCCCTTTCACTTTGACTCGTGGTCTGAGCCTTGGTGTCCTCATATATAATGCAGGGCTGTGGTCCTCTGACTGCCGCAATGTAAGGGGTCAGTGGCAACTGGTACCAGTCTTAGAGCCTGCGGGAGTGGGGATCCAAGTCCTTTTACAATGGTCCCCTACACAACAACAAGCCATTAACCCTTACAGTGTGGAGATCGCCTACCTTCCAAGAGTTTTTTTTTTTTTTTATTGGAAATATTGTATTAATGGCATTTATTATGAAGCACTTTACATAGTTGCACATTCACATCAGTCCATGCCTTCAAGGAGCTTACAATCTATGGTCCCTATCTCACGAACATACATGTAAGGGCCAATTTAGACAGGAGCCAATTAACCTACTGGCATGTGTTTGGACTGTAGGAGGAACCCGGAAACTCACAGGGAAAACTCCTTCAAACCGGGATTCGAACCAGGGACCCCCAGTGCTGCAAGGCAGAAGCACTAATCACTATGCCACTGTGCTGCCAATTGGACACAGCTATAGGTTTTAAATAACATTAAAACAGGAATGATTGTCTTCTGACTGATGTGATCCTGGCACTTGTACGTAAGTGACTGTAATATTATACGAGGGAAATCAGACCGTAGGCTCTTCAAAAACAGAGTTTTGATCTATGTCGCAAAGCAAAATATGTTAGCGCCATATAAATACACAAAATACCAGAAAGATTGACAAGATCAGTCTGAAAGGATCATGATTGTCCGGCAATGTTTGAGCTATTTATTGAACCTCAGCCTGAGTGAAAAGGGACGAACGAAGTGCAATGGTTGGAGACCCTCCATCAAATCGGAGCCCCAGCCGGCTGACAGGGCCCTCTCCCAAGGCTTTTGTTGTCTGCCTTTATGAGTGGAAAATATTGTTTTGAAAAATGCCGGCTTTTGACAGACTACAAAGGCAAAGAACAAAAAAAAAAAGAACAGCTCTCAAAAAGTCGTAAGTGCTTCAGAGGCTGACAAGGAATTGAGGAAGTTTAGGATTTTGTCTTTGAGTGCTGTCTTCAAGAGCATATTAGTTTTATCTGGAGAAAGGGAAACCGTTTATGTGTTTGTGCTTTTAATTATTTATTTTTGTTCTCTTCTTCCATTCCTCGCTGTCAACAGCCATGTGTCCCACGGTCCCCAAATACTACAAATTACCAGCCAAAGACCTATGGCTTTTGTGCCTTCTCATGTGAAAGCCAACCACTGGCAAGCATATCTTGTACCCAACCCAAATTTTTGCCCACCTTCGAAGTTATCACACTGAGCAGTACCATGGAGGCAGCTGCTTTCAACTTGTTCCAAGGCTACCTCCAGCGGGTGAGTGTTGAAACTTCAAAAGAAAAAAAAATCTTTAGCTCTTCCATCGCAGCTGCTTGGCTATTGCTTGCTGAGCCAACAAGATTTCTCCAGGAGTTTTAGATCAGTCCTCTGTCTGATTTTTGTGTGCTGCCTAAACATTACACCTGCCGCACCTAGTGTCCCCGTTTAAAATAAGACACCGATGGAGCTGCAGGTAGGGAGTTGTGTCAACCTCCCTTGCCCAACCAGAACTTACACTGTTAGCCTCTTTGATCTGCAAAGGATGAAAGGGAATTGATATGAAGAAAAATTAAAGATAAGTGCAGACAAAATGGTTAAAGTGTACTTGTGGCTTCATTCAGTACTGTAAACTGGGTGTTTGGCTGTATAGTAGGCACCTCCAAAATGCCTTAGCAATCCCAAAACCAAGGCATACCCTATAAAGCAAACTATGGCCAAAGTCTAAACAGCTTCAATTTGTTCTGCTACCTCCCATACTCTCAGCCTCCGTGGAGAAGTGCTCCCTGCATTGTTGGTCAGTGGGAGAGGTGCCCCTTATATGTATTGTCAGTGTGGATAGATTCCCTTGAATTAGTGGTCAGTGGCAGATGATCTCCTTGCATTGGTGGTCAGTGGGAGAAGGTCTCCTTGCATTGGTGGTCAGTGGGAGAAGGTCTCCTTGCATTGTTGGTCAGTGGGAGAAGGTCCCTTTACATTGGTGGTCTGAAGAGATTTCTGCTACCTCCCATACTCTCAGCCTCCGTGGAGAAGTGCTCCCTGCATTGTTGGTCAGTGGGAGAGGTGCCCCTTATATGTATTGTCAGTGTGGATAGATTCCCTTGAATTAGTGGTCAGTGGCAGATGATCTCCTTGCATTGGTGGTCAGTGGGAGAAGGTCTCCTTGCATTGGTGGTCAGTGGGAGAAGGTCTCCTTGCATTGGTGGTCAGTGGGAGAAGGTCTCCTTGCATTGGTGGTCAGTGGGAGAAGGTCTCCTTGCATTGTTGGTCAGTGGGAGAAGGTCCCTTTACATTGGTGGTCTGAAGAGAAATGCTCCCTAACATGGTCAATGCCTAGTACATTAGCAATCAGTAAGAGTGAACATTTCCCTTTTATTGGTGGTCAGTGGCAGGAACAATAGCCTGGTACATTGGTGATCAATGGGAGAAGGTTCCCCTTACATTGGTGGTCAGAGTGAGAAGGGGTTCTCTTACAAGGGTCGTTAGTGGGAGGAAGAATACCCCTTACATTGGTAATCAATGAGAAGGAAAATCCCACTTTAGGTGGTGGTCAGTGGGCTGGAGATTGTCCCTTTCCATTAATGGTCAGTGGGAGAAAGGTTCGACTTACAATGGTGGGCAGTGTGGCAAGGATTCCCTCTCATTGGTGGTCAGAAAGAAGGAGAATGGCCCCTTTTATTAGTGGTCAGTCGGAGAAAGGTCCCCTGACATTGGTGGTCAGTGGGAGTAGGAATGCCCCTTTACATTAGGGTCAGTGAAAGGAAGAATGCCCCTTATGTTTGTGGTCAGCAGAAGAAGGGTTTCCTCACAATGGTGGTCAGTAGGAAGAAGAATGTCCTTTGCACTGGTGGTAAGACAGAAAACAAATTTGTGATAGTGTTTACCTATGTGAAAGACAAGAGGAGACAATGCACTGGTACCATGTTGTTGGTTCGGCAAAGTGACAAGCTATGTAGAGCTTTGCATGCATCCTCAAGTGGGAGATCAGTCTGTCACTGCTCACGGAACCCCTAGCAACATCTGGAGGAGCCCTAGTGCTCCACAGAATCCTGGTGAACTTCCCCCAGAAGTAGCTGCCTCTTCACCGCCTCCTTCAATACCGCAACAAGGATATTACAACGTCCCAGTAAGATTTTTGGGAGCTAAGAATTCTGGAAGGAAATATCAGTCCGGTGACCTATATAGCCAACGTGTGCTTTATCTAGCCAGCAACCATGCAAAGCTAGAATTTAGTGTTTGGGGAAGTTGGCCTTTAATTATCCAAAGCAATGGAAATGAGCCCTTTTCATCCATGTTTCCTGAGATTAGAGCTTGTTTTACCTCCCGGCAACCAATGCTCACCACGCTTTCCTTAACTCAGTTACACAAACGACTTTAACCCCTTAAGCGCTGCAGTGATTAATTAAATAAAATAAATTAATCCGGCTTCATTAGGTCAATGAAGTGAAGAAACTAATTTGAGGACGGAGCCATGGTAGGAAAAAAGAAAAAGAAATGACTCCACGATTGTAGAGTGAAACTGATTTAATTGTAAAGAGTGGAGAAAAAAAGGAAACTAGACAATTAAGGAAAACATAATTAATAGACTAAGTTAAGGTTAAATGAGAAAGTGCTGGATTAATGTTTTGTAACATTAATTTAACGGAGCTGATACACATTGTGGGGAAGGTTTGGTTGGAAAAAGAGACGTGGAAATTATATGCAGCTAAAAATGGCAAATATCAGAACATTTCAGTCAGATACTACATGGAATTTCACTCGCAACTTAAAGTTGGCCATAAGTTTCATGCTGATAGCTTTCAATGTGACTGTGTGTTTTGTGGACTGTTTCTGACCTCCTAAAGCCCATCCCACTCCACCAGAAACCGCCCAGCCTGTGGCCTTCAAGAAGTGAAAAAACTCTAAGTGCCCATTAGACATGTACACGGCAAAAAAAATTGTTTTCTGACTAAACAAATGAAAACGAAAAACACTTTCATTCGTTTTGTAAAAAAAAACACATTTTTTTATGCTATTTTAGATTCGGAGGCAATGAGTCTCCGAATCCAAAACCGCACACTGAAACTGCAGTTTCAACGAGAGGCGGCCATATCGACTGCTGGCGCGTTCTGCGCAGACGCGCCACCATCTTTGAGTGTATCTTGGTATACACCTAGATGGCGGCGCCCGCATGTTTGGGCACCGCCATCTTGCTGTGTATCAAGACACACTCAAAGATGGCGGTGTGCCTGCGCAGAACGAACCGGCAGACAATATGGCCACCACTTGTTCAACGTGTGACGTCACCGTCATGTGAGGTCAAGCGCTCCGCCTCCAAGATGGCCAAAAAGGCCACCGCGCGTTCTAAAAACGAATTTATGTATGCCCACATATAGTTTTCGGATATATTCAGGCATTTAATACATTTGTTATTTCGGATTCTGACAAACCGACGAATCAACTGAATTTTGTTGATTTGCAGGTTCGTCTGAATCCGATTGCACATGTCTAGGTCTCTTTTCACACCGCATCTATTGCGTTGCAATCCGTTGCGTCGTGCTACATTTTTGAATGGATGCTAATGGATGGTCACCGAAAAATGAATGGGTTTGGGTTTAAATGGGGCTAGTTCCCTCCGCTCCGTTCTGTTGCGTTGAAAAAAAAATAGAGCAGGCACTACTTTTTTTCAGCGCAATGTAACACAACAGATCTGGTATGAACTAGCCCCATTCACAACCATATATTTTTCAGCACTCTTCCGTTGGCGTCCGTTGAAAAACGTATTGCATCGCAATGGATGGGAAGTAAATCCGAAGGAACAACTGCAAGTAACAGACCCTCCGTTGACTTTTGATTTCCTTCCGATTTTATTCCAAGATGACAATGCCAGGATTCATCAGCTTGAAATTGTCAAAGAGTGGTCCAGGGAGCATGAGACTTCATTGTCACACATGGATTGGCCACCAGAGTCCAGACCTTAACCCCATTGAGAATCTTTGGGATGTGCTGGAGAAGACTTTACGCAGTGGTCCGACTTTCCCATCATTACTACAAGATCTTGGTGAAAAACGAATGCAACTCGACGGAAATAAATGTTGTGACATTGTATAAGCTTATTCAAATGATGTGACGGTGAATGCGTGCCGTAATCAAAGCTAGAGGAGGTCCAATGAAATATTAGAGCATGTTGGTTTTTTTTGGCCAGGCAGTGTATGTGTTAAATGTGCACACTGAGCATCTAACTCCAAAAGTGCCATAAGAATTGTAATAAACTTCAGCGCTGAATGTTCCCACGGCATTGAATATGAATATAAGAAAAGTATATATAGAAAGAGACACACTAACTTAGAGTCGCAGAGGTATGTAAAGTACATGTTAATATTCCCCTAGCCCCAGGGTTGTCCCTATGATAAGGCTGCCTGATGTGGTTATCTCAGCAGGCATCTCATTGGGTCACACTGGGGGCAGCAGAAGTGCCTGCCACCCCCTTTCCAGTCAGAGTATGCCAGGTTGCTAGATCTTAGCAACCTGTAATGCTCTTGCCAGTGTCGCGCCCAGCACACTGACGTCACTCTTCCATCCAGCTCCTGGCACCATAAGTCGCCAACCCAACCATTCCCTCCAAAAGGTCCACCATGAGCCAACCTCCCAGAACGTGCAATAAGAGCAACTAACCATCCACCAAATCTCCCACCCCAAACCGTTCATTGCAAGCATTTTGTTTGTCCGGGTCATCTGACAGCACATGGACTAATTGGTTCATATACTTTATTATTTAAATACAAATTTACTGGACTTACACTATAACTGTGAAGCTCTCATTCTCTCTGCACTTCTTGGACCATTCCAGAGACCCCCAAGCAGTAAGGATAATCATTCAATTTAAATCTAAAGTCCAGTCCAGTCAGGGCCGGTGCAAGGATTTTTGCCTAGAGAAGGAGAAGGTGCATTTTTCTGCCACCCTCCCCCACCACCGGCACCCTCAGGCAGTCTTATGGTAGCGCTGGCCCTGCAAAGACATCCCATAAAGCAGCACTCCAAAACTAATAGGAGATCTGCAATGTCCATGTTACAGGTCAAACCAATTATCTCAGAAGCATTTAGAAAAAAGGAAGACCAATAGCTACTAGTGCTGTATATGCGAAGCCACTAGCAATGACACCCCAAATAGTTTACTTTGGAGCACCCCAATACAAAGACACCCCCAAAGTATAAAACTCCAGAAAGCACAACAAAGCTGTGCATGTTACAGCTCACACTAAACATATCCAGAATTTGGGAAAAGAATGACCATCATCTACTGAAGCCCTATATGTAAAGCCGCAGTCATTGACACCTCATGTCCATTACCATGGAGCACCCCAATACAAGGACACCCCCCATAGATCTTCACTAAAGGTAGCATAACTAACAGAACTGACCGCCAATGTAACGAAAATATTCGCACTGACCGCCATGTGTTAATATATTGGCAGGTGACAGCTTCAGGGACAGTGCAGGCTTCTAGCATGCTCCGGAGATAGCACACAGCAGAGGGAGCTGGGGGCGGGACTCAGACTGTAGAAGACTGAAGCTCAGAGCCCCGTCCATGCCGCTGCTCCTGTGAATGGGAGGCAGTGTTTCCGCACTTCCCCACCAGTGCCCTCAAGAGGCCGCTTGTGCTGCCTGTATGTTAGCACCGGCTCTGGGTCCGGCGCTCTTCCAACACACCTCCAGTCACAAGAATTCCGAGGAATGGTCGGTCCCTAAAAACAGAAAATGGTGAATGCTCGCTTCTCCCGTGGGCAGCGAACCCCCCTGTTCGCTGCCCCCTGTGTTTAAGCGATTCAGACTCCAACAAAGTCATCAGCTTTTAATACTTCCAGATGTGTCAGATAGCGTGTCTCCTGATGGGTGTTGTGGTTCCTTCCGCTGGTTCATACGGCATTACAAGACACAGGGACTAGTGGGAGAAACCATTAAGAGCAGCATGGGACCGGGCATGTAAAGACTTTCCTGGAGGCTGTACTACATAAACACAGCAGTCTGCTACCCGTCTTCTACTGCAGGACAACTCTTTGGCTTTTTTTAGGGAAGTGACAGAATTCCCTTTAAACCTGAACTCTTGGCAATATAAAATGCACAATTTAACGCAGCTCTGTAATCATTAATGCATCATTACATGTATTTTGTAAAGAGTACCGTATTTTGCGGTCCATAAGACGCACCGGACCATAGGACGCAGGGAGGTCCGGCGCGCCTGATGGAGCACTCGAGACTGTAGCTTCTGTGACAGCTTCTATGACAGAAGCTGTCACAGAAGCTGCAGTTAGTGACCGCTGAGACAGGTGGCGCTGTGATTACAGCGCCACGGTCTCAGTGATGACACAGAGCAGGCGAAGAACGTCTATTCTTCGTCTGCTCTATGGTTATCTCGATCGTCGCCGCTGCTCGGTTTTAATACGAGTGATCTCATTAGATCACTCGTATTAAACGAGCAGTGGCTCCTGCTGCTGAACTCGATCGCCGCCGCCGCTGCTCGGCTTTAATACGAGTGATCTCGTTAGATCACTCGTATTAAACGAGCAGTGGCTCCTACTACTCGCCCGGCGCCCGAAACTGCATGTCTCGGGCGTCGGGATTCGCTCCATAAGACGCAGGCACTTTTTCCCCCTCCTTTTGGGGGGAAAAAAGTGCGTCTTATGGAGCGAAAAATACGGTACCTGAATTTGACCTGGTATCAGCCTCTTGCAGTCACAGAGCTGGAGTGTAAGAGGTAGAAGCAGCACAAGGAGCTAATTAGTTCATGTGCTGTGAAGAAGCACACTGACAGTGGAGTAGTGACTAGCGCTTCTTTTTTTTTTAAGCATATACATTTTTATTAGACATTTTTTTATGAATACAATACAGGGTTGCAACTTGTTACATCCATAAAGTGAAGGTCATAAGCGTGAACACATCAACATAAGCAACTAGTATAGAAGCCAGTCGCGCAGGAATGTATAATCACTTACAACTGCAAACGATGTGAAAGTATCTACATAACAGAATCTGGATGCAATAGGAGGGTGTGAAATAATACAAATTATAGAGTATCAATAATAAAAACAGAGATCAAAGCCAAAACCTCAACGATCTAGCGGCACATGGAATCGGGAAATGGGTTGAGATTCCAACTAAAGAAAGAAAGAAGGATAAAATAAAAGACAGTATGGTCTTAGAGTGTGAATACTATTAGATTGTTCAAAACCGGAGATGATGTATACCCTGTGGGACAGAAAGGACATGTGAGAAGGTGTCAAAGGTCTATAGTGTAGGGCAGGGGTGGCAAACACAAGGCCATCAGAACGTTTGGATGGTGGGGCAGGACCAAATTAGATGTGTTAGATCGGGCCGGAGGAAAGAACATTTGGGGCACTGGAGGAGCCAGTCAGCGGGCGGAGATACTGGAGTGAAGTTGAACGCATAGTAAGCCCTATGAATCAATTTAAATTATAGTTCTCGCCATGTTTCACAGACAACTGATTTGCACACGTTACGCCAACCACGGAGGATGATGTCGTATGTGTCTTGTGTGGTTTGTTCCGTCAGCATGGCCCAGTGGCTGACAGAGTTGGGGAGGGATTTCTGTGCCCGTGGATCACGATCTCTCAGAAGTACATGTAGGCCGGATAGGGATAGCTTGGATGGGGAGGTGTCTAGCATGCGGGAGAATGTCCCTGCGGAGGTCGTGTCGGGATGTCGGGGTAAGTGGGTTTTGATGAAGCCAGAGATTTGGCGGTGTTGTAGGAAATGCTGTGATGGTATGTTGAAAAGGTGGGATAGTTCTGTTAGGTGCAAGCAACGTCCCTGTGGGGACAGCAAGGGCCGTAGGTTATGAATGCCTTTGGACTCCCACAGCTTAAATGCCTGTGATTCGCGTCCTTGGGGGAAGATTGGAGAAGAGGTTATGGGCATCCAAGGGGAAATCGTGCCGTGGAGGCCTACAAGCTTCCTCACCTCTCGCCAGGTGATAACCGTGTCTCTCAGAAAGATGTTCTGCTTAAGGCGAGGCGGTATCTTATTATGGGGAGTGTGGAGAATGCCTGCAAGGGACCAGGGGGATACCACTTGCGATTCCAGCTCTGTGTTGGAGTAATAAGAGGTGCTGTTTATCCAGTCTCTGGCGTACCGAAAATTACTAGCTAGGTTGTACAGCCGAAGATCTGGCAAATTGGCCCCCAGCTCTGACCTGGGTAGTTGTCATTTTTTGAGAGCAATCCGGGACCGTTTGCCTCTCCAAATAAATTGTGAGAAGGCTTTATTCAGTATCTGTACATCTTTGTGTTTGAGGAGGAGGGGTAAGGTCTGAAGGGGGTAAAGAAGCCGGGCAAAACGAATCATCCTGATCAAGTGGCATCTACCCAGCATGGAGATCGGTAGAGATTGCCATGAGCTCAGTTCGTGTAGTATTGTCGTGATGATAGGGGTATAGTTTAGGGCATATAGGTCGGTGAGAGAGCGGGGGATGTGGATACCTAAGTATGTAAGGGAGTGGGACCTAAACTGTAGTTTAGATTGTGGAGCCCAGGATGACAAGTGCCGATCTGCCCTTTGTGAGAGAAATAGCACTTCGCTCTTGTCAAAGTTTATTTTCAGGCCCGAAAAAGTGCCAAAGAATTGGATGTGTTTAATCAGGGTTGGTATTTGTTTTTGTGGATCAGACAAGAGCAATAATATGTCATCAGCAAACAGCATGGACTTGACCTCCATGGCTCCCACGTTAAGACCGCTAAATAAGTGGGGGGAAGAGAAGGAAAGGGAGAGCGTTTCGATGGCTATATTAAATAACAGAGGGGACATTGGGCAGCCCTGTCGTGTACCTTTGAATAAAGGAAAAGTGGAGGAAAGGTGTGTGGAGGTGTAAATCTGAGCCTTGGGGGAGGAGTACATGGTGGAAATATAGTGTAGAAACCTGCCAGAAATACCCATGCGCTGCAATACAGTGCGGAGCCAGTGCCAATTCACGTTATCAAAGGCCTTCTCCGCGTCCAATGCCAACAAAGCTATTGGACGCGGAGAAGGCGTCGGATCAGAAAGACGAACATGCTCCAAAGCAAGCAATATTTTGCGAATGTTCATTGTAGCCGAGCGGCCTGTCACGAATCCAGCTTGATTAGGGGAGATAAGTTTAGGTAGGAGGGATGACAATCTGTTAGCCATAATCTTAGACAGATATTTTGTATCTTGGTTCAACAATGAAATCGGGCGGTAAGATCCTGGCAGCAACGGGTCCTTCCCCTTTTTCGGGAGGAGACGTATATAAGCATCGTTAAAAGTTGGGGGGTATTGCTTAGCATGTAAAATGTGGTTGTACAGGGCTAGTAAGTGAGGCTGGATATCTTCAGCTAGAATTTTAAAGAATTCGGAGGACAGGCCATCAGGTCCCGGCACCTTGGACAGGGGTGTGTTTTTAATGACTCCCAGTAGCTCAGGCATAGTGATATCGGAGTTGAGCATCTGCACGTCTTCAGCTGAGAGGGACGGCAGATTAATCGACTCCAGGAAGAAGTCCTTACCGGGCACATTCTCTGGAGTCTGATAATATGTGCTAAAGATATCAGATATCTTCTCAGGATCAGTATGAATAATGCCGTCCCCGTCAGCTAGACGAAGTATGTGAAATATAGGAGTAGTGCCCGTGACCAAGTTCGCTAAGAGCCGTCCAGCCTTATTCCCGAATTTAAACAATTCAACCTCCTTGACAGAACGTATCTGTTGATCATATTGTAGGAGCCAATGGTCACACTGCTGCTTGGCCTGTAGCCAGCGAAGCCTATTGTCCGGGTTCTGATACAGCTTATAGGAAACATAGGCTTCTCTGGCTAGGGCACCAGCCGCAGTGTATTGTTGTCTAGTGTTCCGTTTACTTCTAGTCACATACGCCAGGATCTTACCGCGTAAAACAGCTTTGGCAGCCTCCCAGAACAGAACTGGTTCAGAGAGGTGGGTGGAATTACACTCTAGATACTCGAGCCACCAGGATTTGAGATGCTCTTTGAAGGTGTCATCACGGATTAGGTATGCAGGGAAACGCCATGTGATAGGTCTGGATGGAGCCTCCAGATTGCGCAGGGTGAGAGAGACAGGGAAATGGTCAGAAATTAGCATAGACTCGATCGTGGCTGACTGAACGTTGTACAAAATGTTAGGTGACGCCAGGAAAAGATCTATACGGGACATGACATGGTGTACATGTGAGTAAAAAGTAAAGTCCCTGTCCATAGGGTGGAGAAACCTCCATGCGTCCACCAAACCACTCGCTTGTAACATATTACCAAGATGTCTGTCCTGTGAGCTAGGGGGGCCACGGGGTGTTCTGGATTCACCAGTTCTGTCCTCTAAGTGTGATGGAACAGCATTAAAGTCACCGGCAATTAAGACCCTGCTTGTGGACGGAAGACTGGAGACAGAGGTGAGCAGTTGGTTACAGAATGACTGGTTGTCAGCATTGGGGGCATAAACATTCCAGATGTCAATATTACCTGAGCCGATGTGAAGTGTGACACGAGACCATCTGCCTTCCCGTTGATCAGCGTCATGGTCGGAAACGGAGTGTGGTAGGGACTTCCGAGCAGTGCAACCTTTTGAGGGAGCTCCCAGCACCGTGCCAACCCAAAGGCGTTTCATGCGGAAGAAATCAGGAGCTTGCAGGTGCGTCTCCTGGAGGAAAGCCACGTCTGCACCCAGTTTCTTAAGGTGACGGAGAACTTGCGTCCGCTTCTGAGGGGAACAAAGACCTTTGACGTTCCACGTCACTACCTTCAAGGGGGTACCCATAGGGCGAAGGTAGGATGTAGAATCAATATAGAGGAGATGAAGAAGATGAAAAGGGTGGAGTCAGCAGGTGTCCCAGTACTCCTGTCACTCCACGTCCAGGCTGACCCACAGAGGGTAGTAGGGTTGAACATCAGGACCTTGTGCACAATCCTCCCATTGTAGTAAAAACGACCATAAGGGGATAAAGAACAACAAAAATAGGAAAATTAACTAGTATCTCATAGATACTCTGGAAGGGAAAAGCCATTTGCAGTCGACTTCCTTTTTTCCCAACAGGGAACTTGTCAGAAGCGAGCCAAGATCCACCGAAGCAGATACGCAACCCGCCTAGTACAAGATAACAGAGAACGTAAAAAAAAAAGCGTTGCACTGTGTCAGTAACATAACCGTGTGGTGGAGATCGGAAATGTTAGCATGCTCTAAGCGAGAGATCTAGTGGAGCAACTTCAATAGGGCAATAACCGGTCTACAGCTTCTAGCCAGTCTGACTGACATATAGACAGTCCGTCGTGTGACAAGCGAAAAAACCATGTGTAGGCTCAGTGGATGACCATATAGGCGTCAATTCGGGGTGATGAGCCGTAACTGATCAGGTCCTCTTCTTTCGAGGTGGTCTCTTGCTTGGCGAGGAGGAGGCCAGGACAGAAAGGGATCTTGCATATGTATGCGCCTCATCAGCTGAGGTGAAAGACTCTGTGCGCCCATCAGAGGCAGTGATGCGTAAAACAGCAAGGTACGCCAAGGCAAATTTGATGCGATTGTCGACTAGAAGGTGGCACGTGTCAGAAAAAGCTTTTCGCTGTTTCGTGAGTGTCACGGAATAATCTGCAAAGAGGAGTAACTTGTGGCCCTCAGCAATCAGATGATGTTGGTTCCTGTAGGCCTGCAGTAACTGGTGTCTGTCTGAAAAGTCCAGGTAGCGGACGATAACCGGTCGCGGTTCCTGGTGATCATTGGGGGGGCCTAGCCTGTGGGCGCGTTCCACCTTGCATGGAGTGGAGAAGCCCAGAGCCCTTGGGATTACAGCGGAGCAGAAGTGGATCAGATCTTTTGGAGGCACTCAGTGCCTTCAGTGCCCGGGTCCGCCATCTTGGACGGATCAGTGTCTGCTGCCAGAGAGGGGAGAAGTGAGCGTCGCGGCTGCTGCGGGCGCGTCAAGAATCTGTCCATAGCCCGGGTAGTCACCGGTCATTAGCGGGGGGTAGTCGTTTTGTGGTTGTTGGCGGGACGGAGCGGAGCGGGACACAGCTTATCCCATTAGGCGCCGGAACCAGAAGTGACTAGCGCTTCTGCATTGCAGCACTGGGGGTTCCCGGGTTCGAATCCCAGCCAGATCACTATCTGTTTGCATGTTCTTCCTGTGCTTGCGTGGGTTTCCTCCGGGTACTCCGGTTTTCTCCCACACTCCAAAGACAAGCTGGTAGGCTAATTGGCTCCTCTCTAAGTTGGCCCTGTGTGTATGTATGTGAGATAGGAACTTTAGATTGTAAGCTCCTTGAGGGTAGGGACTGATGTGAATGTGCAACTATGTAAAATGCTGTGTAAATTGTCGGTGCTTTATATAAATACCTGTAATAAATAAATAGGAGAAGAGATGAGAGATGAGCGCATCACTGTGCTGCTTCTCCTATCACTGTCCAGTCGCAAGCTGGGTAGGTCCAGAATGATTTGGGTTAAAGGATATTTAAAACCTCCCGTTTTTTTTTTGCATATATCTACTAGTAAAAAAAAAACTAAAAAAAACAAAAAAAACCCCGCTCAAACAGCAGTTTAGACTCACCTGTGTTCCGTGCACGGTCCCGTGCAAAAATGAGAAATTTCTCGAGCGGCCGCAAAGGATCTTGGGGCGGGCGCATGCGCAGTTCTCATTTTCGGCCGGGATGAGGGACGCAAGGTAAGCCCATGGACGCGTGCACCCGCATGCAGACACCGCTGGATCGGAGGGACAGAGCAGTCAGCGCTGGATCGGAGAGCCGCCGCACCGCTGGAGAGAGGGCTGAAAACATCAGGAAAGAGGAGAAAGATCGGAAAAAGAGACATAATTTAAGGTAAGTGCTAACATGGGGGGAGGGAAAAAATTGTTTTGCCTTTAATGTCACTTTAAGAGGAAGTGGGTTGAATAATGCTGACCCATCAGACTAGCGGCAGTACATATTACTGCATGGGAAATCTCTGTAATATTCAATATTACCTTTTAATGGGTAATGCTTTTTTTAAATCTTGTGATCGTTGCCTGGAGTTGTTCTAAAAAGTATGCAGCCACTAAAGAGCGATGGCATGCCTTCCTAATTTTTTGAGCTGTTGGATTACAATGACAGCCAGGGAACAAGAATTTCTCCAGCTCAGCCCTGACAGCCGCCATGCTGCTCTTACAGATTTGCTTTCATCGTAACAAGTAATGTTTACTCACTGGAAACACATCAGAGTTTTCTATTTGAAAAAAAAGTTACACTTGCTCTGCATCTCTCTGCGCATTGCTGACATTTCTCCCATTGACAGGCAGGGAGTCGCAGGGCTGAGCGCATCCATCGCACAAAGATTATAATATTCACTCACATTTGTTACTTGGGTCTTGAAATACCAGAAACTACAAGAATGTACAATGATAGAGAGAATGATAAGGAGCTGAAGGCACAGAGAAAGAACCTTGGAACATCAACATCCATTAAGTGAAAATATGTTCTCTCCGCAGCCTTGTACCCTATTATCTACCACAATGGCCTGATTAATATTAGGGTTATGGGTAATGATTGCTGATTCGGATGAAAATAATGGACTCTGAAGGTCCGGAGAAGAAACATTCTTTGGGGATTTATACAATGTGTCACTATTATGGCATCTCACAGAATAAAAGTAATTATTTAGATCTGTTTTTTATTACCGGAGGGGTTAATGTTGCCGATCCTTTGGTTCGGGTTCCTTTTTTGTTTCCATCTTCCCCTTGGCCACCACAATGGCCGGTGGAGAGAATCAGAGTTAAGCTGCAAAGGCGGAATTGTCCTCTTTAAACACTTTCATGAAAGAGGTATGGGTGCCCATTGGTAACGTTTTAATTCTGCTCGCACAATCTGATGCTTTGTGCGGCCTCAAGATACGCGGAGATGGAACGGAGGTTGTGGCGGAACGGCGCACAAGGCTCTACTGCGACGCAACCTTCAAGCAAGTTCCAGGCAACATCGGATGTTTACCAGAGAGTTTCGTGTTTTATTGGATGTTACGGTCCCAGAGATGGATGGCAAGACCAATAGAAAATTATAATAATATTAATAGAAGATAACCCTTCAGGATCCTATACTCTTCCTTTCATGACGGTAGCAACAGAACCAGATACTCCGCACATCCAGTATATACGTCCAATAGACATGTAAGCTGCAGAGAAATTTGGTTCGGTTATTTCGTCATTTCAGGATTCGGATCCGAAATTCAATTCGGTTATGGTTTCGGACGAAATCCAAATTTTCGTTAGTTTCAGAAGAGTTTACGAATATTCGTTATGAATACCACAGAAAACCATATACAGATATTAATACTAAAGCTGAAGCTCCTAGACCCGAATAGTATTCGGGAGTCCGAATTTACGAATACCATTCGGAGCTCCAGCCTCAGCTTTAGTAATATATGTATATGGCACCCAGACCCGAATGGCATTCAGGAGCTCCCCAAAGCAATTTGGAAATTCGGATCCAAAATGCCATTCGGGTCTGGGAGCCATATACATATATTACTAAAACGGAGGCTCCCAGACCCGAATGGCATTCGGGAGCTCTCAAATGCAATTTGGAAATTCAGGTACAGGTACTCTTAAAAAACTAGACCACACAGGGATTCATATACAAACACACACACACACATGCACAATCACATACAGACACACAAAGGTTGAACTTGATGGACCGGTGTCTTTATTCAACCTCAAATACTATGTAACTATGTATGTATGCATTGGGATTTGGAAATTCGGATGTGTCCGAATTTTGGAAAATTCGTCCAAATTTTGATTTGGAACGAATCACACTTGTCTACTGCCCGATCTATATATACACACGTATCCTCCATGCATCCCTATACCCATATACGCTCTATAGCTCAAGTAGCCTTCATATATAGCTCACTGCCAGTCACAAGCACTGGAGGGCTTTCTGATTGGCTGATCTGATGACCCCTTTGATGTTAGTTGAGTAGAAATAATCTGTTGAGTATATCCTCTACCTACTGACAGTAATTAAACAAGTTTCCTTTGAAGAAATTTCTCTATAGACGTTTCCATTGTGTACAGTCAGGAAATGCTTTATGACCCTGAAAGCAATATTATTACAAGAGCAACAGGTCAGGACCTTCATCACAACACAGACCTAGTAAGCATATGACTGAGGTGTCCTAAACATCAGCTACAATATACGATCCAGAGGAAGGAGAAAAAAAGCATCATAAAGCATGGTGCAATGAGCTGGGAAAACCAAGCAGCTTCTTGTTAAAGGAGAACTATGAGATGAGTGCTTTTCACTCACCTCATAGTTCTAGCCGACCTGTGACAATGAGACTGTCACAGGTCGGTTCAGTAGATCGGGAGGTGAACGAACACATACCGTCGCTCGCTCACTTCTCGATCCTGTCACAGCAGAGAGCCGTGGCAGGGGAGGGGCTGGCTGAAAGGAAGGACAGAGGTCAGATAGAAGACTGAAGGGAAGGACGGAGGTCAGATAGAAGACTGAAGGGAAGGACGGAGGTCAGATACAAGACTGAAGGGAAGGACAGAGATCAGATGAAAGACTGAAGGGGAGGACGGAGATCAGATATAAGACTGAAAGGAAGGCCGGAGTTCAGCCTTAAAGTGTGCTTGCAGGGCACAAGCAAAGCTGACCATACACTGTTAGGATTTTGTCTGCTTCCAATGTGGGAATAGAGCTGCTTACTATACACTATTCACCGGTCTAGTTTTGTTGCTTTGTGCACCCATTCATTATGGTTAAACAGTTTCATGCATCTAGAAGCAGTGACGCACAATCACAATATTATTGACGTTCCCCTTTAAAGGATATCTGTCCATTCACTCTGCACAGGTAAAAAAGAAATCTATAGATCTGCGATCATTTCCCTTTAAGCACCAGAAAGCGCACAGAGTCCACGTGCACCACCTGTGCCGACGATGGCGGTCGTCACCGGTCTGTGGCCAAATTGCGGCTGACATTTCATTTATGAGCGAAGTTGCCTTCATTTGCTGCTGTAGTACAACATCCCGAGCCACGTAATGAGCCCTTTCCATAGTAATGTTTTCCTTTCTACTTACTCAGGATAATGTTAGTTACCAGTAATTGAACATGCAATCGAAACCATTTAAAATTCATTCGCGTTGATGGCCAATTAGGTGAGCACGTCAACATGCTGCGCGGGAGGTAAGTCCTCTGGTTTAAATATTTCACAGCGCATTACACGGGACAGGAATTAAAGCAATATTAATCCCTCTTTTTTTTATATTTAAGATGCTGATTTGAGGACGTACAGGTTACGGCCTCGTGCACATGGGCGCATGGGGGCCGTTTACGTATAATTTGGGCGTATCTCCCCACCCGGGAAGCTACAGGTGCTGCGTGCAGTCACCCATAGACATCAATGGCTGTATGCAACTGTACTGCCGTTATATTATGGTGCAAATTTCCCAAACTTGCGTATGCCCCGAACACAGACAGTGTGCATCTGGAGCATACATTCGTACGCATGCGCAAGTTTATGAAAGTACCAGCATATCCCTGCTGTACAGTCCTTGATGGCTATGAACGGCAGTACTGCCTGTGGCTTCCGAGGCAGGGAAATACGCACACATTTTACATATACAGCCCCTATGCGCCCATGAGGCCATTAGCTGTAAGTCCTAACATCAGCATCTTAAATATTAAAAAAGAGGGTTTAATATCACTGTAATTTCTTAATTTTTTGGCGCTTCTGCCCTTATATTGCCCTTTTTTCCTGGTCCTCTGATCACTGGATTTCTGTTTAACAGGTAGGTCCTTGGAATGCAGGGTCCTATGGTGGCTCCAGCCTGAGCCACCCTTTCGTGCATGCTCCTATGTTGCCCTGCTGGCGCTGCTCTTTCATGCACGCTCCTATGGTGCCTCCCCGGAGCCGCCCATTTGTGCACGCTCCAATGGTGCTATGGCAGAGCTGGCTTTTCGTACATGCTCCTATGGTGCACAGCCAGAGCCACCCTTTCATGCATGCTCCTATGTTGCCCCGCTGGAGCTGCCCTTTCGTACATGTTCCTATGGGTCCCCTTGCCGGAGCCGACCCTTCATGCATACTCCTATGGTGCCCAGCCGGAGCCACTCTTTCGTGCATGCTCCTATTATGCCCCGTTGGAGCCACCCTTCCATACACGCTGCTATGATGTACCGCCAATGCCGCCCTGTTGTGAATGCTCCTATGGTGTCTCGCCAGAGCTGCACTTTCATGCACATTCCCAGGAAGGGGTCTACAGGCTAATGTATTAGCACTGCCTGCACCAACAGGCACAGGCAGCCTAAGATCAGCAGACATGCTTCTTCCAATCATTCATAACCTTGCCGCACATGAGCAATGGCGCTATGAATTATGGGACATTTTGTTCAAGGAAAGGGCATCCGATTACTGTGAATGAGAACTACCAGCCACCTATTTTGCAGCTCTGTATTCATTAATACATCAATAATACATCATTCATACAAGTTTATTTTTTATTTAACGCAAACAGTGTAAGTACCTGAGCGTGGCCTGGTATCAGCCTCTTGCAATCCACTGTATAGCAGAGCTCAGACAGGAAGAGGGAAACACAGCCTAAGTAAGGAGCCATCAGTTGTGCTGCAGTGATCATGTCCTCACAAGCAGCAGAGGAGAAGAGTGACAGAGTCTTTATCCTTCACTGTCCAGTCACTGGCTGGGGGTGACAAGACCTGTCAGCGTTACTTAACTGCAACAGAGAAAAAACAAATTTCTAGCCCTGCCAGACAGGGCTGTGCTGTGTGGCAGACCTGTGTAAATCTTGGGCCTGGATGGACCGAAATACAAATGCTTTGGCAGATAAAACACTGTCCATATATGTCCTTCATCTGTGTATTTAGCTGTTTGCCTGAGGACGATCTTTTATAAAGAAAAGCCTATAGATTCCATTCCGAGGCATTGTTATAAAAAGTCACTTGATCTTCCCATAGAGAACAATGACGCTGCCGTCAAATCCCATTGATCTTCCGGCCTTCTCTGCGTGACAACGTATATTGGTCATGCCCAGGCACTCAGCATCACAGCGGAGGACGAGGGCTAGACAATGTCACATCAAAAGTCACAAGATTATTTGTCTCTCGCCGCCATTGCCGATGTCAGCGCCGCTGTTTTATCCCCTTCCGGAGCTGGAGGGCGTGCGGCTATTTCCACGCCAGTGGGAGGCAGCTAGAAGGCTGCGTTGGCCCTTTCATTTCCAGAAATGAAGTTCAGCCCACCGGCTAAATTATTTCCACTCGCCTCCTGGAACTGTCTGTGCAGTAAATAGGAGCCTGGGCCGCACATTCGCGGATGGTGACACCCATTCACTAACGCGGAGGGATGGGACCTGGCGTACGGAGGAGACCTGTCATCATCCAAAAGTTTGAAAACGCAGAAGGGCAAAAACATAAAACGAGTCTGATGGATGCGAGAACTCTCTGCCCCACTTAGGCCTCATACACGCGGGCCTATAAATGCACGCAGGAGAGAAAGCTGGCAGGACGACCCTGCCGAAAAACTGGTCCTCACCCGCCTCTGAAAAGTCGGGCGCTCGGTCATGGACCGAACGCCCAACAGTATCAGGAGATTGGAGGGGACCTGGCGGTATACCTTATCCCACCGGGTGACTGTCCCCACCTCTCTCTGCCGGCGTCCATCACCAAGATGGCGGCCGGCAGGTATCAAAAATTGGTATGAAAAATTGGGCACTCGGTCATGGACTGAGAGCCCGGCAGCTGTACGAGAGAGGAGGGGACCAGGAAACATACTTTGTTCTCTCTTCTCTTTGCTGGCGTCCATCAGCAAGATGGCCACCGGCAGTTAAGTGTGCATGGTGTCATTACACGTGTGCAGGATGATGTCCCAGGGGTGACACCCGGCCTGAGGAAGTGTGCATGGGGTCATTACACGTGTGCAGGATGATGTCCCAGGGGCGACTCCCGGCCTGAGGAAGTGTGCATGGCGTCATTACTCGTGTGCAGGATGATGTCCCAGGGCAGACACCCGGCCTGAGGAAGTGTGCATGGCGTCATTACACATGTGCAGGATGATGTCCCAGGGGTGACACCCGGCCTGAGGACGCCTCTGGACAGTCAGTCTGGGGAGCAAAGTTCTACATGATGATGGATATCCTAATTCCTGGAGGTGCCCTTGCTTAGTTAATTTCAGAGCAGAAGTTTAATCTGATAATGTGTTGCCTTCCCTCAGGGGCGTCCAGAGGGCAGGTGTCACCCAGAGAGGTTACCGGGTGACACCCCGCCGTGACTTTACCGCGCATGCGCAATGACGTTGTTGCACATGCACAGCGATCTTATTGATACCTGCCGGCGGCCATCTTGGTGATGGACGCTGGCAGAGAGAGGAGACAGTCACCCGGCGGGATAAGGTATGCCGCCAGGTCCCCTCCTCTCTCTCCTGCAACTGTCGGGTGCTCGATCCATGACCGTCAGCCATTTTGCTGTCATCCCTCCATTGGTGTCACCCGGGTGCGGGCCACACCCCCCGCATCCCCCTTGTGATGCCACTGCCTTCCCTGGTCCTTTATTTCCCCTCACCATGCTATATTATCAATATGCCACTTACATTTTAAATAAAATGTTTCCATTATCATTACATACCTTATTTTATATCTAGTGATGTCATCACTTGGTCTTTGTGCTTCCCTTTGCAATGCAGGCAAATGTTGGCTGGTAGGAGGGGCCAGCAGGGTGCTGTACACAGCTTCCTAAACACATCCCAGCACCCGGGCCTCAGTACTGCTCTCAGGAGCCCTCAGCCTTGATGCAAGCAGTGGGCTGATTCTTGGGAAGAATAATGCAAATTTAAATGGGTGGGTGTCAGTCTGGAGAAGTGGGTGTTACTTGGTAGGATTCATTTGCATAATGACCACCCTAGGTAACACCCACATGTGCTGCTAAGCCTCCATGACTGAAAGAATTGAAAGCCAATGAATGCAAAGGGGGGGGGGGGGGGCAGGGAGAGTAAGGTTGGGAGCAAAGAGCTAGCTGATGTTGAATGTCCTGAAAACATCACATCACCCTGCTTCACTACTCATTTCAAGAGCCCTCAGCTCTGGGCTGGCTCTTGGGAGGAGTTATGCAAATATCAAAAAGCCTTGTTGGGTGGGTGTCAGTCTGGAGGAGTGAGCGTTTATAGGCAGGCTTCATTTGCATGCAGGTAACATCCACATGTGATGCTGAGCCTGTATGATTGAAAAAACTGAAATCCAATGAATGAAAGGGGCGTGGCCAGGGGCCGACATTCTGGGGAGGATGCACTGCAATATAGGTGTGTTTGGAATACAGAGTTATTGGCAATATACAGATACAGTGCGGTATACAGGCGTACAGTAACGTTGGGTTGGGTGCAAGTGCATAGGTGTGGGGCGAGCCTTAGTTATAGTGGCAAACACCAGCGTGTGTTGACGTGTGCATAATGTGCGTGCGCTAGTGTGGGCTGCTACAGCACAAACCAGTGCTTGCTTTTTAAAACCTTAAATTAATTCAACTTTACTTGACTCTATGCGTTGTAGCTCACTGTGACTGCAGGGTGGTAACGTGTGCTGACATCATCAGCAATGCAGCCCATTGTAGGGTTGCCACCTTTTCTTCCAGCAAAACCCGAACACTCTAGCGATGCATGGACATTTTTTTGGGAGAATGAGTTGTGGCTTTTAGGGCCACCCATTCATATGTAAATATCACAGTCGAGACTATTTTCAGTATTTTCAGTGAGGGGGGGCAGTAGCACCTATCCTAATTTTGGTTGCCCCTGTCTGCCTGACATCTTGTGTCCGGGTTTCAGCTGCCATGAAACCCGGACACAGCATTCAAAACCCGAACTGTTCGGGTGAATCCTGGACAGGTGGCAACCCTAGCCCGTTGCTATAAACAGGCCCTATACAAAGCAAGACTTTTGACTTGCCTTTGCATTGGGACTGCGCTGCACAAAACAGCCCAATGGGACGAGTGTGAATGAGCCATTAAAATGGGTTATCTGGAGTCTAATCTGCCATATCCCCTTCACCAGCACTGACTGGCAGTCCGCAACATTTCTCAAGCCGTCATGTCTGAGCTCCTCTCGGAAAGGAAGATGAACTTCGCCCGGGCCACTGCTAGTTGTTCTGGAATCTATTACCCGGAGAGAGATACTGTCTTCTCAATGCACTGCTCACCTGGCTCCCGGCACCCCCCAGGGGTCCATCTCACCCCTGACGTAGCTCAATTCAATCAAACCCAATCAACTCAAGCACTCTTTACAGCAATCAGCCTCTTTATTTATTGATGCTCCGTGTCTGGTCTCGCAGTGTGCGCCGCTCGCTGCAAGACATTACTACGCTCTTTGTGCTTCCTTTGTGGATTGCTTGCCAAATTGCTGGCGTGCAGCTTTTTTCAGAGCGGAGGCGTGTGATTTAAAAAAAAGATATCAATCCGCCATGATGTCTCCAGTGCTGATGAAAGCTTCAGGCGCGTCAGCCGTGCCCCTGTGTGCAGTTTGTCTGCGCCTCGGGTGTTCCAGAGAAATCTGGATTTTAAAAGCGGGTGGCAGAGAAAGAAGAGTCAGCTTGGTGGCACGACTGTCAAGGAATGTGACAAAATGGCTCTTCAAGGAACTTGTTCTGACAGGGAGACTGCCATCGATGACCTTCTGAAAATGCTGATTATCTGGTCATGATGATGAACCAATGGCTTCAATGCTTACAGAGTCAGAGATGGGGAGCTATAACTGTATAATGGCTTAGACTTTAGGCTGTATGTTTGTCCTGTGGCAGTGACTTGGAAAGTACTCTGAAGCTAGGGGTAGCCTATGGTAGCCCACATATTTGTGTTGCAACAGGTTTCATTTAAAGACCCCCACCCACTCCCCCAAGCTTTTTCAGATGCCTTCAGGCCAGTTGCGTGATGGCACACAGGGTCCCCTTCCTCTTCACCAGCATTGGACGGACTTCAATGATATAGAGTCTGGGGTTCTTGGCATCATTACACTGAGAGTACAGGATGCTCTAGTGAGGCCCCCTCAGGGGCATGTCCATGACCCCCTGTACTCACAATATGTCCTCAGTCTTCTAAGCTGAATGGGCATTGTGCATTATTCAACCCAAAAGACTGAGGACATTGTGTGGCGGAGAAGAGTACTACGGTGGACAGCACTGGAGAGGAGGCAAGTATCACAGCCAGAGCTACTTTTTGTTGTTGTTTGTTTAAATCTGCCAGGGGTCAGATTTCTTTTTTTAAAATACCCAAAGCTGGGCTTTATAGTTAAATACTCATAACTGGGTATAGGCAAGAATGTGACTATTTGGTTTAAAAGGAAACTTGCTGTGAGTGATAATTGGTGACAACCGTTGTTGACCCTGCCTTCTATAAATGCTTATTCGGTGGCTCTCATGGCGGTGCTTTGGGCTTCAATACTTCTGGGTCACTGACCCAGCACAGGCATAGACTTAAGAAACTTTACTGTGGTTTTCATTTGCTCTGTGCTTGGTCCAGGTCAGGGACTAAGAAGTGCTGCAGCAAGACACAGACAGGAAACTAGACTTTCAGTGCATGTGTAGATTTCTGTTCATTAAGCTTTGATCTGGTGGAATGTGAAGGCAGATATCCAGTGCAAAGGGGCAGCTAGAGTTTCCTTGCCAAGCCAAGCACTCCCCGGCAAGTCCAAGCCCTGAAGAATGGGGTTCAGATACCCTGAATTGCCAAAGGCTTTGGACTGATACTAAAAGGCAATCATTTGCATCTAACCAACTTATCAAATTGTCTTTCTGATGCTCTTTTTCTTCTTCACCTCAAGATTTCACCCTAGGTCCCTCAATGGGTAGATTTTGGTTTGGGAGAAACCTTACGGCTATACTGAGACTGACATATCTACAGTTCTCAGCCTCATCAGAACTCAAGAAATTCCTCAAATCTTGCCTTTCGGTTTGTCAATAAAAACCTGACAACCCTTCCCCAATTTATGGAAAGTCATAGGCATAGCCCACCTTTTATTAAAAAAAAGTGAGTAAATGCCCAACACTGATATAATACAAAATGTGCATTTAGTAAATTTGTGCATTGAGGCCTAGAAAGCATTGCAACCATGATCAGTGTGTTGCGGGTGCAATGCACAGGTTCTATTAGAGGTTCCCTCCAGCCTTAGGTCCGTATGGAGACACAGACCTGGCTAGAGGAAGGGCCGGGAGGAAAGGCTACTGATCTACAGGGCAGCGAGGGATGACGGATCAAAGGGGTACTCTCTACATGTTTACTACAGCAAATGCTAGCAAATGGCCTGGATGACACGGCAGTATGGACGGAACAGGATTCTTCCATACTCCATGCAACCTGCGATTTAGATGGGGAGGGGGGCAGTTTGAGTTTTGGAATAGCCATGTGCATGGGTTGTACTGGGTAGCCTGGACACACCATAATCACCCCCGTACACACATGGCTGGCGGCGTGCTGATGTCAGATGGAGATCCTGTGATCCGAAGCCCCAGGGAGCCCAGATGCCCCAATGCAGCTGCTCTTGATGTTGCTCTGCAGCGCCTTGTTGCTCCTTAGCCTGGCGGTGCAAGGCTGCGGGCTGAGCAGAAGGTGATGTCCTGACAAGCTCACCCCACTCTCTTGCAAGCAGTTCAGCCCCAATGTGCCCGAGAAGACCCTGGGGGCCAGCAGGAGGCAAGATTGCCCACAACTCAGAGCATTTCAAGGAGCTCACTCACAACTACAACTCGGACATTATCTTGAAGGACGAGGAAAACACGGGGTGGACAAGCTCATGACACGGGTGAGGGGCCCAGGGATGGCAATATGACACAGGTGAGGGGCCCAGCTTTTATACAGTACTCTAGTCTGAACCCAAGCAGCAATCTCAAGAAGAAAGCAATACCATGTTTCATGTTACATTCTAAATATGGGTATAAAATGAAACCTGGTATAAAACATGGAGTAAAAAAACATTTTAGGAGTACTGCATTAAAAATAAATATTGGAGCCTGAGAATCATCTACCACTGACAGTGATCATCAATGCGAAGCTGATGGCACTGTATACCAGTGCTGTCCACTATTGTAAAGCACTGTGGGGCAGGCTGGAGCTAAATAAAGAGTTATCTCCACAGCCTTTCCAAAATATATATAAAAGCTCATTTGCTGCTCGCTACCTGTGGCTCATTGCATCTGAGAGACCTTGACAAATAGTCTTAAAAATAATCACATCTCTCATGAAAGGCTTCTAATTCCTACCAGTGAACTCAACATGAAAATATATGCAAGGAAGACGAAGGCAGAGAGACAAACATGATGAAATGCCCTTGAAACACGCAGCAGCTTGAAGAGCCTTTGAAAGCGCAGGCTCGCTCCTCGTTCCTTTTCTCAAGACACATCCAGAGCGTCCTTTTCATCCCGTGAGCAAAGCTTTGTTTTGCTGCTATTCAAAATGATTTCCGCCATCGAGAATAATAAACAGAACCACGCTATCACAAGGAATTTACTTCTGTACAAATGAGATGCGTTTCTTAAACACCTCGGTGTTATCTTGAAAGACACGTCGCCTTTTTCACAAGTTTTTTTGTTTTGTTTTAGGCAAAACCGGCCTATTATTCCCATCGAGAAAAAAAAATGAGAGTTACTGTAGAGGTTTTCGGCACCTTCCTTAAACTGTATAAACTATCAATACCTGAGGTTAGAACAAAGAAAGATATGTTATCAAAAGGAAAAAAGCCTTTGAGTGGCTAACCAATATAAAAATGTGAAATGGTGCATCCAAAAACAGAGGAAAGACGAAACGGCGGACTGATAACTATGCCATACTGTATATAAGATGGTTTCCCATGTTTCATTCTATATAACATAGATGCAGAAGAACCAACATCAAATATAATATACACTATAGGTCCCTGGTGTCCAACCTCTGGCCCTCGGACCATATGAGGCACTTGTTGTGTGGCCCTCGGACCCCAGCAGTCAGTAGTGGGAGTGGGGACATTAATATGTTAAGGTGTAATAGCAGTGATCTCTACTTGCCTTATCTAACATGTCCATGGTCTTTCACTTTCTTCTGTAGCATGTCCCCCATCACCAACCACACCTTGGACCATCATGTCCTCCAATAAGCCTATAAGCTTTCTCTAGCACTACATATAGTAAACAAAATGTGTGGTCTTGGACCCCAGCCGTCAGTAGTGGGAGTGGGAGCATTAATTTGTTAAGGCGTGTTACTAGTGATCTCTACTTGCCTCATCTAACATATCCATGGTCTTTCACTGTCTTTTGCACCATGTCCCCAGTCTCCAATCACACATTGAACCATCATGTCTTCTAATAAGACTGAAGGCCTTCTCTAGCACTACACATAGGGCACAGAATGTGTGGCCCTCAGACCCCAGCTGTCTTTAGTGGGAGTGGGAGCATTGATCTGTTAAGGTATGATAGCAGTGATCTCTACTAGCCTCATCTACCATGTCCATGGTCTTTCACTGTCTTCTACAGCATGTCCCCAGCCTACAACCACACCTTGGACCATCATATCCTCTAAAAAGCCTGACAATCGTCTCTAGTACTACATATAGTGAACAAAATGTGTGGCCCTCAGACCCCAGCTGTCTTTAGTGGGAGTGGGAGCATTGATCTGTTAAGGTATGATAGCAGTGATCTCTACTAGCCTCATCTACCATGTCCATGGTCTTTCACTGTCTTCTACAGCATGTCCCCAGCCTACAACCACACCTTGGACCATCATATCCTCTAAAAAGCCTGACAATTGTCTCTAGTACTACATATAGTGAACAAAATGTGTGGCCCCTTCGACCCCTGCAGTCAGTAGTGGGAGGGCAAGTGGAAGCATTGATTGGTTAGGGTTAACAGTGATCTCTACTAGCCTCATCTAACATGTCCATGGTCTTTCACTATCTTCTGCAACATGCTTTCAGTCTCCAACCATGCCTTGGAATATCATGCCCTCTAATAAGCCTGAAAGCCTTCACTAGTACTAGATAGAGTGGACAGAATGTGTGGCCCTCGGACCTCAGCAGTCAGTAGTAAGAGTGGGAGCATTAATCTGCTAAGGTGTGATGGCAGTTACCTCTACTAACCTCATCTACCATGTCCATTGTCTTTCACTGTCTTCTACAGCATGTCCCCAGCCTCCAACAACACCTCCGTCCATCATGTCCTCTAAAAAGCCTGACAATCTTCTCTGGCGCTAAATATAGTGAACAAAATGTGTGGCCCTTGGACCTCAGCAGTCAGTAGTGGGAGGGCAAGTGGGAGCATTGATTTGTTAAGGTTAAAAGTGTTCTATACTAGCCTCATCTAACATGTCCATGATCTTTCACTATCTTCTGCAACATGCCTCCAGTCTCCAAACCATACCTTGGACCATCATGACCTCTAATAAGCCTGAAAGCCTTCTCTAGCACTGGATATAGTGGACAAAATCTGTGGCCCTTGGACCCCAGCAGTCAGTAGTAGGAGTGGGAACATTGAGTTGTTAAGGCGTGATAGCAGTGATCTCTACTAGCCTCATGTAACATGTCCATGGTCTACCATTGTCCTCTGCAGCATATCCCCAGTCTTCAACCACAACGCGGACCATCATGTCCCCTAATAAGCCCAAAAGCCTTCCCTACCACTACACATAGTGAACATTATGTGCAGGCCTTTGTTGATTTGTAGGGCAGCAGTCGAGGCCCCCCAATATCTAGTAAGTTGACAACTGCTGTTATAGGTACTTAGGCAGATGAAATTTTAATTGTTGGTCCAAGTTGTGTTATAACCATACAGATGTATAGTACATACGTGCATCTATCTCTACGTCTACCCATCAGCTATTGCTAATAATTAACACTTCAGCAAATTGCATATTATATATCCCATCAATTATCTATATGCAGATAACTGATGGGAAGAGACAGAATCCTCTACACGTTTTTTAGACTGACATCCCGCTTCCTCAGGAGAGCACAGGAGAGACATATTGGGGTAGCAACACCCCCCAGAGATCAAAAACTAGGGATGTTCAGAGGCCAAGTACCGTACTCGGTACAAGTACAAGTACAGATACTTTTCCAGCTCCAGGACCAGACTAGAGAAAATTCAAAAGTTAGGAGGCCGCTGTCATTTGTAAGGAGCACACGGAGCTCCTGGGATTTGTACATCTCTGTTTTAATGTATGATTTTGTTTTTATAAATATAAATAAAGGGATGCACAGATACCAGTTTTGCGAGTACGAGTACTGATACTTGCCGAGTACTTACAAGTACGAGTACTGATACATTTGTGTTTAGTGTCATATGACAGTTTTTCTAAAATAATACAGACTAATGATTTCAGGACAGTGGTGGAGCGCCAGAGCCCGGTCCCAGCTGCAACCGCTGCAACCCTGGTAGTTTTCATGAAAATGCCAAGTATCTGCACTGGTATCTGGACGTCCCTTTCAAAAACATCTGTTCTTTATCAGCCTTCATGTGTTCAGCAACTGAAGTATCAAGAACGGAAAAGCTGCAGCAGAGGATTGGAGGAGCTTGTCCACATCATTAAGGGCCTGTTCACATGAGATCAGGTCCTGATCAGGTGCGGATCTGCAGACTGATGCAGTGCGTTTTTGCCGCGTTTTGGATGCGTTCCAGTTTTTTTTTTTGCTGGAGTGGGGCTGTTAGTATGTTAGCTGCAGTGCGTTTGTGAAGCGTTTTGGACGCGTTTGCGTTTCCTGACCGTACAAAATGTGACATGCAGTATTTTTCTGTCGTAAGCTGAACGGACTGCGCACGTGAGAACTGTAGCCCATAAAACACATAGGGATACATTGGGGTGCATTTTGAGTGCAGCAGCGTCCAGATCCGGTCAGCACACAAAACGGACGTCGTGTGAACAGGCCCTTAGGGTCCAGAGTTGATATAGGTATCCCCACTCTCCTCTATGGCAAGAAGTTTGTAAGCTTACTTATTGAAGATGCCTATAGGATGTACTGCCTCTGCGCTAACGCCATTTCACTCAGCCCTGTGAAAATGCAATATCACCCCTCTTACAGAGCCTGCCATCTGAACACTACGTCTGATCAATGTAACATCATTGCTTGCTGGAAGCCCTGTGAATATGCACTTCCTTGTGTCACCCCTCCCTCAGAGCCTGCCTTCTGAACTACAACTCAATGCCTGAACAATGTAAAATCATCATTGCTTGTTGGAAGCAATGCATGATGGGTTATGTAGTCTTGAGAAATGGAGATTGCATCACATCAGCAGGTAAAGAGACACAAAGCACACTGGGAATCCAGGAAGTTGATGGAAGTGATGGGCAGACGGAAGGCAGCACTCACTACATAAAAGGGAGTTTTTTCAAGTAAGCTTTGATTAGGGCCCAAACTAATAATTATTTTCATAAATCGATTAGTTGGCCGATTATTTTTTCGATGAATAAATACCATCCTTAATTAAAAAAAAAAAAAATAGGCAAAAGCCATGTAACAACGAAATGCACAGTTTTTTGCATGCACAGTTTTTTGCAATCGCACTGCACTGGAAAGCACGGCATTGCGCTAACGTGCGTTCCAGTGGGGGCGATCACATTGCGGGTGGGAGGCACTTTGGGGTGCCATTGGCACTGCAACGCAGCAGAATTTGTCAGACCGAAACTGAAAATGACTTTTTTGTCCACCTTTTATAATTGTATTGTAAGCACATGGCGCTTGAATAGCTTCAGCCGGGGAATGACAGCTGCCAGTGGCAAGATTGAATGTGAATACAGCAGGTAGTGGGCGGGTGCAATAGCCAGCTCGCTATTGGCAATAGGCAGTAGCAGGCTGGCTATTGCAAGAGGCAGTAGCAGGCTGGCTATTGCACCCGCCCACTGCTTGCTGTGCCCTCCTCCCAGTATGGAAGAGAGAGCTAGGGGATCCAACCAACTAATTGATAATGAGAATAGGTCTGTGCAGGTTCTCATTCATCCAGGTCATGGTATATCTGTAAAAAATAAGTCAAGGCAACTGGACTTGCTGTATTTTTCTTGAAGACGTTTCAATGGTCGTCCAGCCAGCTTTCTCAATTCAGAATTAAGAAAGCTGGTTGGACGACCAGCGAAACGTCTTCAGGAAAAATACAGCAAGTCCAGTTGCTTTGACTTATTTTTTACAGAGATAATGAGAAAAGTTGACAACTATTCTCATTATCGATTAGTCGGTTGCAGCTCTAGCTATTATTGTGTTATCAGAAACAAGTCTAGTATGCATTCCTATTGCAATGCTGATGTTATAACAGGAGAGTAAATAGTGGGAATTTACAACTCCTTTAAAGGTCCCACAAGACACCATAGATCATATTGTAACAATACATAAAGAGTTGGCTTTATATTAAAAACACATTTCTAGCACTGTGACTTTTCATGGGATCCCTCAAGCCGAAGCGAGTCTTTCTGGAAAGGATCCAGGTACGCTTACCATCAAGAATAGGCCTCCGTACCAGCTCGCAGCGCAGAGGATAATAAAGTCAACTTGCGCGTGGGGTGAAAGAAAGGCTAGTTCCTCCGTTAAACAGCCACGTGTGGAAAATACACAATATTACATCGCCGTTTATTACAGCGATGGCGAGGCTGAGGCTTTAACAGCCGAAAACAAAGGAGCGAGGAGTCACTTATTGGAAAGATTACATAAAGGAACGGCAGCGGCACTTAAGTAAACACGTTTTATTACACTGTCCTTGGTGGAATCTTAGAGGGGTATATAAAAGGTTGCTGCAACGCAGAGGTTATGTTTTATTTCCTGTCTCTGTAGGTAACTAGCAAAGCAGCAGGAAAAATAGGCCGCCATTCCAAATGAGAAACGGAGCCCAGCGGCTCGTGGAACGTGCGGAGGTCCTAACAGGAAGATGGCGGCCTTTTCACAGATTATATGTGATTTTGATTGATCTTCAAATGTGCCCAACATGTAAATATATTGTAGCAGTTTAAAGTTTCAATACATTGGCCCCTTTTATCACGAAGAACAGTGCTAGAGCTCCAATCCAGAGACTGTGCCTAGGCTGAGATTATTATTATACAGGATGTATATAGCGCCAACAGTTTGCGCAGCGCTTTACAATGTAAGGAAGACATTACAATACAATTCAAGACAAGATAGCAAGGAGGGCCCTGCCCCTGAGGGCTTACAATCTGATGGCATCAAGTCTGCTGCAGGCAGGAGGAAGCATTTCCTCAGTCTCCCCTCCCCCAGAGATCAGACTGCAATATTGTAAGTTTATAGCAAGTGCCAAGGTGGGGAGTTCTGCAGTGGCTTATCAGTGCCAAACATTTGTGAACATAGCCAAGCACTGTCAAAACCTTGTTCCTCTGTACGGTTTGTAACTACTTTTGAAAGGATCGGTGTATGTATGCATATATGTATAGATATATATATATATATATTCATTTTTTTCCCCCGGATGCCTGTGAGTGCAAATAATGGAGAAGGATCGGTAATCTCTCCCTTTTAGTATGCGCCGACAAGGAACAATTGTTAAACAAAAAGATACTAAAAAAAGAAAGAAAGAAGTAATTTCTATAAAAGTCAATTATTCGGTGCCTAGTCTCCGTCATCTCCGAGTCATCCAGCAAATAGATTTATTTTTTTGTCTTTTTGTCTCTTCTCGCTCTTATTCAAAGCAGAGACGTCGTCTCTTTTTGAACTGATTCATGCGCGGCTCTCGCCCGTCTCTGACATTTGGTTAATTGAGTTGTAAGGTTTATCTTCTTTATATGGCTAAGTGTCATTATACATTATGGAGCTCACTTTCTAAAATTTCCTCCTTTATGGCAGATCGCTAATGAGGACGGCTAACGGTCTCATTATTCGCCGCACTAAAACTCATATTTCTTTTCCAATAGTTTCATCCGGGACAGCGCGCTAATGTGGAGAGGGGAACTGCTTATACTTTTCACCTTCTAGATATTCACAAGGTTCTGCGAAAAATCGTGCTCTTAATTGGATTTCAAGAGTCGTACGCGTTGTTATGGCGGATTATTAAAGAGCGCAGCTACGCATGTAAAGCCGGGTATAAAATGTAACTCTTCCATGGCACCTAGATCAAAATGTAGAACCGGAATGCGCAGGGCCGGATTTATAATTATTTTCTTATTTTTTACTTTTTAATCACCTTTTTATTTAATTATTATTATTATTTTTTTACATTTTTATTTAAAAAAAATGTCACCTAACTTTATTGTTATCACACAGGAGATAACAATCCCCTGTGTGATAGCAAGGTAGACGGCTACTTCCTCCGGCGTCAATCCACATTAACAGGACGCCGGTGGATTCATAGGGCATATCTGACAGCTGGGGGGAGGAGTTGCGGCCCACCACGTCGTGATTGGCTGGCGGCCGCACACTACGGTCCGCCGCCAGGACACCTTACACCGAGACTCTCATAGTTTAGAGTTAGGACTGCACTATAAGAGGTGCCTTGGCGCGGCTTTCACATTTTCTGCTGTAGACGTGTATCCAAACCTCTGTCATTGTCCTTAGTGGTGAGACAAGTTGTTTTACATGCTGGTTTGTGAGTGTGCCATGATGCCTTTCTACTGTTTTACTGTTCAAAGCCCATTTCGTGTGCACCTTACTGTATAACTGGTGACAAATTGATGAGTGCGTTTGTCATTTGTTTTGCTTGACAGATTTGGTGCAGTGATGCATGGGGGTTCTCAGCTGCCATTGGGATGTGCGGGATCCCTTGTGTGTTCCTGTGCCTTTAAGGAGGTTGGGCTTCCTCCTGACAAACCTGCACCCAATTTGAAATCTTCTGCCCCTATGTGCTCCAAGATGGAGACTGTCATAGTTTAGAGTTAGGACCGCACTATAAGAGGTGCCTTGGCAACATGCTCTTCTCCACTGTATCAATGGAGGGAGCCATGGTGGTAATACAGGATGGAAAGGTCCATCCTGTGTGACCACCATGGCTCCCCCCATTGACACAGTGGAGAAGGGAATTTAGCTATGGAGACATGTTGGAAGTCTATCCTGTGTGACCACCATGGATCCCTCCATTGATACAGTGGAGAAGAGCATGTGGCTACAAAGACATGTTGGAAGTCCGTCCTGTGTGACCACCATGGCTCCCCCCATTGACACAGTGGAGAAGGGAATTTAGCTATTGAGACATGTTGGACGTCTATCCTGTGTGACCACCATAGCTCCCTCCATTGTTACAGTGGAGAAGAGCATGTAGCTACGGAGACATGTTGGAAGTCCACCCTGCGTGTCCACCATGGCTCCCTCCATCGATACAGTAGAAGTGTTGGAAGCTAAACATCACTGGCGGAACCACCAGGGTCGCGGCGGTTGCATGTGCGGCTCGGCCCTGATGTTCCGCCAGAAAGGAAGAAGAGGGCCCAGATCCTACAGGTGGGTGCAGCTCTGCAACATACCCAGGACAGGTAAGAGTCATTTTTATTTAATTTTATTGATAGAGTTTCTTTAAGAACCCCCCCCTCCCCCGGGCACCATTGACAACAGAACTTTCAGAAGAGAGATAATTAGGGGCCGCCCACTGCGCCTCGGATTCAGAAGGAACGTTCCGGACAGAGTTTTCCGTCACAGAAATATCCCGGACACAGCTCCGTGTCCCAGCCAGACGCTTGGAACAAGTGTAATAAACGACTTCGGGAAGATCAGCGATGACATTCGGGGCCGTTATTTTTTTTTTTTTCTGTAATGCGCTTTTAAGATTTATTGTAAGTGGCATATGCAGAGTGATAATACGGCTAAATGATGCATTTGTAATTCATCTGAAACAATATAATTAGTTCTCAGAGGATTGCGTGATCTATTATTCCAACTAAACACAAGGATGGAGCCTACACTGGAGCTTATAACGCCGCATATCGTCTTCTGAGCGGGTTTTTTTGGGGGGGTTATCCTGTTGCCGTAATTAATTTCCAGCATTGTGAAATAATTTTTTAATATAAAATGTCTGCGCTAAAGAAAAAGGCCGGTTTAAATATTAAAATAGATTGCCCTGTTTTCCAGCATGATTGGCGGATAGGAAGGATAATAAAAACAAGAACGCGGTTACGGAATACAGGAGGTCCCGCGGGTTACGCACAAGATCGGTCCTGTAGGTTTGTTCTTAAAGGAGAACTATGGGGGTCAGGGCTTTTCCCAATAGTTCTCCTTTGGGTAACGGGAGGACACAAACTAGCGTCCTCCCGTCACCCTAGGCTCAGTATACCGCAAGCTACTGCTAGGTCGGTATGTGTTCGCTCACCTCCCGATCTACTGAGCCGACCTGTGACAGTCTCATTGTCACAGATCAGCTAGAACTATGAGGTGAGTGAAAAGCACGCCCCCCATAGTTCTCCTTTAAGTTGAATTTGTATGTAGGTTGTAACCGGTACATTTCTTAAAGGAGAACTACGGGGTCAATGCTTTTCCCCAAAGTTCTCCTAAGGGTCACGAAAGGACATAAACTAGCGTCCTCCCGTCACCCAAAGCTCAGTATCATAGAAGAATGTCACCAGCACACCATAAGTTGAAAAAGCAAAATATGTTATTGCCAATAGCTGTATCTCATTGGCAAGCGCTTTCGGGGGCCAATGAGATACCTACCTGTTTCCTGGAGGAGAGATAAAGGGTTTTGGCAAACGGAGCAGCGGTGAGCCTACTGCTTCCCTTGCTATTCAGAAAGGACACGGAGACAAATACAAAACTCATAAACCCACAGTAGGCCGCATGAGTTACTCAGACGCCAGCTCTGGGATTATGTTTATTTTCACATATATTATCACTTTGGGTTTTCACTTCGGCCTTGTTCACACCAAATGCAGAGCAGATACGCTCAGGCTTCTGCTCACGCAGTGCAGTGGGTTGTGCCGCGTTTTTGATGCGTTCCGGGCCGTTTTTGGTAAACAAAAAAAAAAGATTTGGCACCTCCCACAGTAATTATACACTTAACAGCCGGCGTTTGATCTAATTTTTATGATCAAACTGACTGTATGAGTGGCTTACTATCACCCCAACGCTCAAGGTATAATTCGCATTGTGACCCCTTGGGCTACTGACCCATACTGTGCAGTGGGACAGCTGTCAGATCAGCGAGCGGACGAGACGTCCCTGTACCCACACGGCGCATGCGCCAGTGGGCGGGACAAGCGGCCACGGGTCTGGATGTTGAGAGCCGCTGTATAGTGTCATGATGCCGAGTCAACCAGCGCCGCTTCGTTCCCGGTGCGCTCGCGGCCCTGACACTTGATACCGCTATGCACTCGGTCTTACGATCTCTAACCCAAACAATGTATTTTGCTACCGGGTGAGTCACACTTATATGTGCTGTTGGGAGTCACTGATGGGTTAATAGATATGTCCGGTATTTACATCATTCTGCACACGTCCTTTTCAAATACTTAACGGCAGGTTGTGACGTCATAGCGACGCCCTAGGTGGATGGGAGTGGTTTCACAGCACTCAGTTGATTGGTATGTCCTCGGCTGTTTAAAGTGACACTAAACTCTGGGGTTAAACCTTAATAATGCATTCAGGTTCCTTAACTATGAACAACAATGAGGGGAGTTTATCAAAACTGGAGCAGACAAAATCTGGAGCAGCTGTGCACGGCAACCACGGCATAAAGTGTCGCCTATGGCCAATTTTGGGTAAGGTAGTTTTCTGCGATTTCGCGGGTGCGCACACTTTTAAAGCTTGACATGTTTGGTGTCTATTTACCCGACGTGACCCCGTCTTTTATATTTTACCAAAAAACTGGGTAATAATAAATGTTTAATAAATGTTTCCTAACAATGTAAAAAAAAAAAAATTCAAAATGTTCAGTAATTTTTCCTAATTATAGTAAAAATAAACCCCCCAGTGGTGATTAAATACCACCAAAAGAAAGCTCTATCTGTCCCCAAAAAATAGTATAAAATTAATTTCAGTACAGTGCTGCATGACGGAATAAACGTCAGTCAAAGTACCGCAGCGCTGAACACTAAAAAATTACCTGGTCTTGAAGTGGTTAAAGTAGAATTCCATGTTTGTAAAAAAAAAAAAAAGAGAGAGACAAGAGGGCAGGGCTGACACCATTTCATGCGATTTCAGTCTACAAAAAGCCACTGTTGTCAGGCCACAAGAGGAAATTAGGATTCCTGGCAGATAAACAAGTATTTATTGGTAGCTCCAGGACCTGTATAGGGATAAAAGATGGGGAAAGGTGTGTGCGTTCCATGTAACATTTGTATTCTATATTTTAAAGATCCACTTTCATAAATCAGGGAGGAATTGGGGTGGATGGGTCCCCCGGTGGGAACTGATCTCAGCCGTAACATAGATAGTCCATGGTCCCATCGCACTCCTGCCCGCGTAAATCCCTTCAAGAATTGAGTGCTGCGGTAGTCAACGGGTGGCAGCCGTATGATTTTTTATGGTATGTTTTACCTGATTAAGGGGATCCTTTGTGACCCCGAAACGTTCCTTGTTTTTTACCATGATGCATGCCAATAGACGTATTTTGCAAATTTGGAGTGCCGGTGTCTCTGATCTCAGCCGTGACACACCGAGACCATACCCCCACCCCCCGTTAGCCAAAAAATACTTATTTTGCTGGAAACTATACTTCAAAGCCCGTTTACTGTATCCGTACTTGACAGGATAACCCGTCACAGCTCGGGGGTTTCCTTCCCAACTTGCTCAACAGAATTCAGGACGCGGGCCTCATTACTGCCCACCGTTCCCAAACTTCACTGGGACAAGATTCATCCTGGCATTTATAGATGGCCCCCCAACCGGCTCGATAATGGGCACTTTTCTTTGTCAGGGGCCCCTCTGCTGAACCGGTATTATTAGGCTTTTCACAAAAGAGAGATTTCAGCCAATGGGGGTCTGTGTGAAATCAGATTATTTCTGGAGCCGTTAGCCGTCACTTACGGAGAATGTGGACAGTCTGCATCTCATTTTGGCCGGAGTTCTGTTTTTACTGTTCAAAAGGATAAAAATGGAAAAACAGTTAAAAAAAAGTTCGTTTTTTGGGGGGTTTTTTAAATACCACAAGAGCCCAGAAGAAACAAAATGAAGGTTGCTTCCAGTGAACTTTCTATATGGATATCTTACTTAATTGGACCCCTAAGACTTTAGACCATGTATGAAGAGGAGCAAGTGGGACAAGAAACCTATAAAGTGAAGCTTGTTTTTAGCTCCACATTTTAGGTCCGAATTTACCTTAATTTTATTTTTGGACGGGCTTCCGGGTGACTTTGTACTCATTCAGCTAAAAGAACAGGTTCTGAGGTTGGATGAGGAGACCTGGCTTGCAATAGGCCTTCCAATCAATCCGAAAAAGGCATTTATTAGGGTTGAGGTCAGGGCTCTGTGCAGACCAACTTGCTAGAAAATGTTACCACTGCAGGAGAGTTGTTCCCTAACACAGGGACACACAGCCCCCTAAATCAGTTCCCTAACACAGGGACACACAGCCCCCTAAATCAGTTCCCTAACACAGGGACACACGGCCCCCATAAATCAGTTCCCTAACACAGGGACACACAGCCCCCTAAATCAGTTCCCTAACACAGGGACACACAGCCCCCTAAATCAGTTCCCTAACACAGGGACACACAGCCCCCTAAATCAGTTTCCTAACACAGTTCCCTCTCTCCTTGCATGTCACAGTCCTCTATTCTTCCGAGAGTGTCTAATTATTGTCTGTGCCGGCCCAGCTTCTCCACCTCACCCCTCACCTCCCTCTATAACCCGTTATGGGGCTACTGGGGGAGTATCAAAGGTTCATACTGTACACAGTCATTTAAGTGACAGCTCTGAGTCCTCTGGGGCTGCTGACATAACATTCAGGGTTAGTTCACACCGCAAAAATTGTGTTCCGGCCCGATTCGGTCACACACTGGATCACATCCTCACCGTTCAGGGGTGGGGGGGGGGTGGAGGTGCAGTGAAGTTAATGGCACCACAGCCACGTCCCCCCCCGGCCACAGTGCAATCGCCCGCACCAGAACGGGTGTCACATCAATGGCTGCGTTCCGGTCAGAAAAAAATTCTTCATGCACTACAGATTTGGTTGCGGACGGTCGCACTGCGGTACAATTATTTTATGCGTCAGCCTTTGTGAATGTTTGCATTGCATTTTATTTATGAAACATTTTTACCCTCTGTAAAAAGTAAATATTATTAATGCACCTTTTTTTGTTCTCCAAACTTCCTGTTTTTTTAAACCCATTTTTGTTGCATTATTTACGTATCTACTATATTTATGGGGTTTTTTTTCTGTATTTCTTAATTTTTTTTTACCCTCTTTAAAAAAAAAAAGCGAATAATATTAATGCACCGTTGCTTTCCAAACTTCCCGTTGTTTTTTTAACTTCAATTATTTTTTATTGAACATTTTCGGTTATACACAGCAAAGGGATAACAGTGTCGATCAACAGATCAGGTCCAGGGAGGACCAAAATGACAAATCAAGAAGGAAAGAAAGGGGAAAAAAAAATAAAAAATAAATACACTTGTGGAACCGTTAGCCCGTTTTTTTCTTGCGGGTCATGACCGGGAGTCTACCTGAGGATTGTGAGGTATGTGGGTAGCTGTGTCCCGGGTCTCGTTGTGTGTCAGTCACGATCCACCGTCTGCTCGAGCACGGAGCTCCGTTTCAAGCTGCCATCCGACTCGAGCGCTGGCCATGCCCCCCGTTGTTTTTTTGACGTGACGCTTTTGACGTGTTTTTTGACGCGTTTTTGATGCGTTTGATGCGTTTTTTAAATTAAAAAATATATATATATTTTTTAAGTTTAAAATGGGCTTTCAGTGTGTTCCAGGCATTGGCATGCGTTTTTGATGCGTTTGCAGATCCAGAGCAGGTAAAATAGGGCCTGCTGCAGTTTTTTCACCTGCTCTGGACCTGCACCCTGCAATGTGAACAGGAGCAAAAAATACCATTGGAATACATTAGACGCAGTTTTGATCCGGTCTGCACCTGCTCTGCTCTGGATCTGCTCCGTGCTTGGTATGAACAAGCCCTTAAACAATCTTTTGCATTTGCTACTTTTATTTCTTTGTCTATTTATATGTTTCTTTTTTCTATATTTAATAAACTTTTATCACATTTCTAATTTTTTTTGTTACTTTTATTTATTTGTCTATTTGTGTTAGCATTTTTTTTTCTCCTACATTTATGTTATTTATTTTTTTACCCTCTGCAAAAAGCCTGTTTTTAATGCTCTGCAAAAGTGGGCCACATGCCTCTCAGGAGAAAGAAGAAACATTATTCTGTTCCCACCTTTTTCTTTTTTTCCCTCGCCGTCGCAGAGGCTTGTTATGCCCAGAAGTGCTTCCACTCAGGCCGGACCATCAAATCAATTATCACAGCGGTCGCTTTTCTAAATATGAATGGCAGTGAATGACAACAGGCACAAAAACTTTCAGCTTAGATGATATTTTTCTTTGTGCGCCGGGCGGTTTGGTCACACATTCCCCCCGCTGGACCAGGCATTGTCGGATGATCTAAAAAAATTGTCAAAATTGGAGGAGAAAAATTAAGCGGCGGCTGTTATGGCTGTGAAATCCGTCACGCTGACCTTTTGACTCGGTTATTTTTGAGTTTCATCACAAAATTCAAGAACATCTTTTTTTTTTGGTCTTGGCCGCTGTGCAGTTTTGCACTATTGGGGTTCTGTCATTATTACACTCACAAAGGTAATAAAATGGGTTTCCTGAAGTCCACATATATAAATCCCCGACATATCAAAATATACAGCTAATTTTTATTATTATTAATAATTTATTTATTTCATTTATATTTTTGTAAAAGCTTCATCTTTTTTTATTAAAAAGTCACCCTTGAGGT
>NW_017306330.1:1628636-1643209 GCF_000935625.1 Nanorana parkeri | reverse complement strand
TGATCAGTCTGCTGCAGGCAGGTGGAACCATTTCCTCAGTCTCGCCTCCTCCAGTGATCGGTCTGCTGCAGGCAGGAGGAAGCATTTCCTCAACCCCCCCAGTGATCAGTCTGTTGCAGGCTGGAGGAAGCATTTCCTCATCCCCCCTCCTAGTGATCAGTCTGTTGCAGGCAGGAGAAAGCATTTCCTCATCCCCCCCCCTCCTAGTGATCAGTCTGTTGCAGGCAGGTGGAAGCATTTCCTCAACCTGCAGCTGCAAGTACAAAAAGGGGCGGGAAGCTTGTGCTGATGTCATTTACCTTATATGAGCATGTAAATGTAATTTACCCAATATCGGCATGTAGCCATATAAGGTCAATGACATCACTGCATCCCGCCCCTTTGCTTACGTCAAGCTGGTGGGTGGGGAATTCACCAGCAGTTGATTGGACGGCATTAAGGGGCTTCCTTCTGTGTTCTGAGGGGCTCAGGTCCAAAGCTGAGCTCATCTCTAGTTAGAATCCTCAATCTGATGGTCATTTCCTCTGAGCCCAGGTTGTACTCAATCTGATGACCAGCATTGTTCAGTCCACTTCCTCTGAGCCCAGTTTATCCTAAATCTGATGGTCAGGACTGTTCAGTCCACTCCCTCTGAACCCAGGCTACTCTCAATCTGATGGTCAGGATTGTTCAATCCTCTCCCTCTGAGCCCAGGTTATTCTCAATCTGATGGTCCGGATTGTTCAATCGTCTCCCTCTGAGCCCAGGTTATTCTCAATCTGATGGTCAGGATTGTTCAATCCTCTCCCTCTGAGCCCAGGTTATCCTTAATCCGATGGTCAGGATTATTCAATCCTCTCCCCCTGAGCCCAGGTTACTCTCAATCTGATGGCCAGCATCATTCAATTCACTTTCTCTGAACACATGTGACCCAGCCTGTGATTGGAGAGTGAAAAGAACACAGCGATGATCTCACCTCTATCACTCCGCTCCCTCCTCCTATCAAAATGCTTCTTGTCAGTACATGACTTGATTGGCTCCTTGTGCTGCTTCTCCCTCTCACACTCCAGCCCTGCTATACAGAGGCCGATACCGTGTCAAACCCAGGCACTTCCACGGCTTGCATTTACAAAATGATCACCGAGCTGCGTTCATTTGAGTCTTGTATATCTGCCCGGGGTTCAGCTTTCAGATGGCGGCGGCCTGACTCTCTGGCTTTCTGAGTATCGGCGCAATTGCAATTTCTCCTGCTGCAAATCACTGAAACCCAGCGCGGTAAACAAGAGTCGGCCTAAGCCGAAATTATCTGCCGAATGCTCCATCCGGCAACAAATGATTTGGAAAATCTATGCTGCAAGTCATTTTCCGCTGAATACTCATGAAACACAAAATGTCTATCGAGGAAGAAACCATGTTTTGGTTCTACGTGTGAGGAAAAGAAGTCAATCTCGGGGCCACAAATTAGTCATGTGATGTCCTATCTTCACCCTTGAGGACATCTTGGTCGGTGTCCCCAGCCAAGTTCCACCTCTGGATGGAAGGGTGAGCGCTGTATTGGGGACACAAAGTGTGCACCTTCCCATCTTCCATGGCCATCACGGCAGAGCCAACGTCCCAATGGGACCAAGTTAAGGTAGAGCTGAAGCCAAAACGTTCTTTTTAGTTTTGGACAGAGTAAGTGAGGGTAAGGGAGGGTCATGACCACGTCAGTGGTTTTTTTGCCACTGGGGAGATTTCCCTTCACTTCCTGTCTGATAAGAAAGAGAAAATCCCTTCAAAGAGAAGGAAATCCCTGGTGGTCAACAGGGTCACCAGAACCAGAAACATTGGAAGATCTCCCGTCTGTTCCTGTTCTGGTGCCGATAACGAGTATTTTGGCAAGTACTCATACTCATCCAAGTGCTCCGATACCTTCCCCAATACCGGCACTTCCCTGCCAGAGGAACGATGCAAGTATACACGTCCCTATCTCTGATGGCCATCTTGGCAGAGGCAACATCCTAATGGGACCAAGTTAGAGTAGAACTGAAGCCAAATTTTTCTCTTTTTGGAATTGGTAAGAGAGGGTATTTTCAATTGGTGTTCTACTGGGGGAGATTTCCACTTTACTTCCTGTTCGATAGTCTCAACAGGAAGTGAGAAGAAATCCCTCCAAAGAGAGGGAGACCCTACACACTGCCTATGGTGCAGATATGGTGAACCTCACCTACGTTCACTTATTAAGTCTATGAAGCTTCCGATTTATTTATCCAGGTCATGGTAGAGCCTGTGGTGGATAGGCATGTTCTACTGGACATGACCTGTAATGTTGAAAAGGTTTCACTGCTTAGCCAAACTGCTTCCTCAGCTCTAAATGAGCCATGGGAAGACCCACTGGGGCCGATTCTTAAACTATCTCTGAGATCAGCGAGAGCAAAGGGCGATATACTAAAAAAAACATTATATAGATGCAATGAGACTTCTGTAAAACAAAAGGTATATACACCTCACCTAGGATTTGTTTCCAAGGTCACATGATGGCACTACCTCCCTCCATGTCTTCTTTCTAAGTGCGAGGGGCAAGTCTGCAGCAAGAGGACAGTAGAAGAATGATGTAGAGGACATTGGGGAAAGCTGCTGTCAGTCAAGCAGGGGGTGTGTCTATAGTGGGGAAGACGGAAGACAGGCAAGCAGCATAACACATAGGACATTGGGAAAGCTGCTGTCAATCAAGCAGGGGGTGTGTCTATAGTGGGGAAGACGGAAGACAGGCAAGCAGCATGCCACATAGGAAAGTGGGAAAGCTGCTGTCAATCAAGCAATAAACATGGCAGGGGGCATGTCTGCAGCAAGGAGGACACGGAATCAACAGGACATGTAGGACCAGGGCAGCCATCAGGGGGTTACGGCCGATACTCATGTAAGGGGCCCGGGCAGCCTGGGGGGCCCGCCCGGGTCCCTTAAATGACTATCGGCCGACAGTGAAGGGCGAGGAGGCCTGGCCCTAGCAGCGCAGGGCCCCAGCATTGCCGCTCCAGCGGCTTTGAGACAAGCTAGAGCCCCATCAGCGACGCTGCTCGTCTGATGTCGGACTGGCCGGAAGTGACGTAATTTTAGGGTTAACATAGGGGGGGGCATGAAAGACCATATTGCTCTATGAGAAGGATTGAAGGATTGGATGGTTGAGGGTAAGTGTTACAATGTATATATTTAATAACGTCACTTTGAAATGAGATGATACATTTCCCTCCAAGGGATCTCTTGGCTTGTTACAAGATTAGGGGTCCCACAGATGGCAACCCAAGGACCGAGACTCCCATTAGTCCCTTGACTATTGAGCTGAAGGCCGCGCATCACTCTACAGCCCCGTCTGAAAAATATTGAACCCTTCACTAAAGGTCCTCGAAACTCCCCCCCCCCGACCACTGCGCAAGCAGTTTTTACTTTCTTTCAGACGCTTCCATAAATGAGGCCCATTAAATATCTTTGCGGTCTGAATGATGAGGGTTTTGTGTGCGGCTGCTCGGGAAAATCTTCCCCTCTGCCAGAAGCAATTAAGCCCTTGGAAGGAAGGAAGACCTCCGCACGCAGCGAGCAATGGAGAGCAGTTGGTGTGGAATAGAATGCTGAAATTTCCATGTGTTTGGGGAACGGCGTGTTCAGCACTTTTCATTGACTCGGAATACATTACACAACACTCACGCCGCTGTCGGAAATTAAGCTGGCAAAGCATCCTCCACAACCCTGACAATGATGCCATCTACAGCCGTGTGACCTCATTTTGGTTTTAACCCAAAATGACAGAAGTGAAGCCAAATTCTACTTAAAGCTGAAGTTTAATCTGCTTATATTTTGCCTTCTCTGGTTCCTTCCCCCCCCCCCCCCCCCCCTCTCGCTCCGCCTGTTTTCCTGAAGCCAGATAGATGCGGGACATGAAAGCGGATTCTATAAATAGAATATAAGGGTCGGACATTATTTAGGTCTCGTATAATGAAAATAGATGCACGGGGAGGTCTCTGGAGATGATTCTTCCTGCCCTGTCGTATTTCTCTTGTCATCCCGCTGCCCGTGTGGCGGAATCATTACTGGAAGTGGCCGTCCGCGGTGACTTATTGACTTATACATATATAGACCCTCCGAGGCTGGTGTGACAGCAAGATGCTTCATCTGACGAGTTCCCGGTGACATACATAATGCGTTCTTATGTGGAAAGTTTACTCCTCCTCTACAGGTAGCCAGCCGCTCGCGGACCGCGCTGTGCAACATCAAGGCGGCTTTTTTTTTTTACTCGGGTCACGGCTGCTATTTTTTTTTCTTCAATGTGAAACATTGTTTCTTTGTATAAATCTGCTGCACACAATGTTACTGAAATTATTTAACCACGTCAGTACCGGCATGTTACACCCCCTTCATTAACAGGTTAACCACGTCAGTACCGGCATGTTACACCCCCTTCATTAACAGGTTTACCACATCAGTTGCGGCATGTTACACCCCCTTCATTACAAAGTTAACCACTTCAGTACCGGAATGTTACGCCCCCTTCATTACCAGGTTAACCACTTCAGTACCGGAATGTTACGCCCCCTTCATTACCAGGTTAACCACTTCAGTACCGGCATGTTACACCCCCTTCATTACAAAGTTAACCACTTCAGTACCGGAATGTTACGCCCCCTTCATTACCAGGTTAACCACTTCAGTACCGGAATGTTACGCCCCCTTCATTACCAGGTTAACCACTTCAGTACCGGAATGTTACGCCCCCTTCATTACCAGGGTAACCACTTCAGTAGCGGCATGTTACACCCCCTTCATTACAAGGTTAACCACTTCAGTACCGGAATGTTACGCCCCCTTCATTACCAGGGTAACCACTTCAGTAGCGGCATGTTACGCCCCCTTCATTACCAGGTTAACCATTTCAGTACCAGCATGTTACGCCCCCTTCATTACCAGGGTAACCACTTCAGTAGCGGCATGTTACACCCCCTTCATTACCAGGGTAACCACTTCAGTAGCGGAATGTTACACACCCTTTCTTTTAGTGGTATTTCATAACCACTTGTTTTTTATTTTTTACTAAAGTAAAAAAATTGTTTTAAAAAATGTATAAAAAGCCTGTTTCTCTTATTTTCATTTATAAACAATAGCAAATACAAATGCCAGGACAGTGTGAAAATCCCCAAATTTTTCGAAAAAGTAGATACTCCTAGATGATCTGATTTGTTTGCCACAATTTTATAATAGTGGAACCAGATGCAATAAATGTACAGGTCATAGGCAAAAGAAGGCAGAGGTGAAGGGGTTAATGTACAGGTTGCATACAGTGGAAGGTTGGTGATGAAGGGGTTAATGTATAGATAGACACAAAATGCAGATAACATACCCGGGGGGGTAGTGTTAAAATATAATTGAACTTTTTTACCCCCCCGCTAGTTTCCACTAGTGAGTAATAAATGGATGGCTCCCTCCTCCATGCATGACTCGCTTTACTCTCCCCTGCCACTCATGTAAGAGGAAGGGGAGGGTTTGGCAATGTAAACAATAACCAATCACAGCGATCACACAGACATTGATCGGCTCTGTATGAAAAGCTGCACCTCTCTGCTGTCTAATGACAGTGGGAGCAGCATTCATACACACGTTCTTGGGTGGACGTACGGGTTAAGGTGCCCATACACTGCACGATTCTCGTACAAGAATCACGGGAAATCCTGCGATCGTACGAGAATCGAGCAGTGTGAATGAAGACGTGAGATCTTTTCTACTGTACGGTCACACGTCTTTTGTCTAAGGAGCATGCTAGAAAACCAGCTGAAAATCTTACGATTTTCGGCTGGTTTGAATGATGCTCGGGAGACAAATGCCGAACGGGCCGGTGTGCGCAAGCGCACACTGCCCGTTCAGCATTGCGGTCATCGGAAGCCCGCCCCTTAGGGGGGCGGGCTTGCGATGATCGCCAGTACGATCTGCCTATCCAAGATGGGCAGTTCGTACGTTTTTTAAATTACTTTACAACGATCGCAAGACTAAGGTCCTGCGATGGTTGTAAAGTGTATGGCCACCTTAAGTCTTCCCGGAACAATGTGCCAGCGGACTGCAGAGGCGTTTTAATACAGCATTTGTTTTGTGGAGGTTTTTTTTTAAGTGAAACGTTTCTGTTTATAAATCTGCTGCAAACAATGTTACTGAAATTCTTTAGAAATTACTTTGTAGACGATTCTTCAAAATCCAGAAACATTCTTCTGTTTTTTTTCTTCTTTTTTTTTTCCAGTGTGCGACATTGTTTCTCTTTATAAATCTGCTGCAAATAATGTTTATGAAATTCTTTAAAAATGATTCTGTAGAGGTTATCTCCAAATTCCTTTTTTTTTTCTTTAAATGTAACCGATTTTCGTTACCTAAAGGGTATGTATAGCCAAAACTTTTTTTTTTTCTTCCTATTCTCGTAGCAGGAGAGAGACGTGCACGACGCAGCGTGTGTCCGTGTGATGGCTGAAGGGCACGCTGTGCAGGAAGCTAAAAGTGGAAATACGACTTCTGAGAAGCAAAGAGCTAAAGAAACCCACATATAATTGACCTGGGACTTCCCTCCTGATAAACGGGGAGCACGCTACAAGTGACACTATAAAGTATAGAAAATTAAGGTCATCAAATGGAAATGCGCCATGGAATAGTTACACACGGCGCATAGATTTAGAGAATCCCCCTGACGTGATGGCAACTGGTCAACCATAAAAGAAAGTGATGCATTAAAGACCATCCGTAGACTTGAAACCGACATGTGAGCAATGTTCATAGACAATATTGGAACAATCTCTTTGACAGATAGATTGTCAGTAACACATGCGAGAGGATCCATTAGTATCAAAGTTGTACACAAGGAATGCCTAGTGTGCACAATCCGATCACTCCATTATCTTCGAGGGGATTTATGGCCAAAAACGAAAAATAAATATATTTCTTTATTGAATTTCCATAAGTTCTATCCCACTGCTAATAACCATACCCATCTAGAACCTACTGATTGAAGGTGCCCATAGGATGTACTTCCACAATGCACTCATCCCTGTGAATATGAATTTCCTTGTGTCACACCTCTCACAGAGCCTGCCTTATGAACTACAACTCAGCATCTGAACAATGTAACATTATCATTGCTGGAAGCAATGCATGGTGGGTTGTGTAGTCTTGGGAAATGAAAATTGCATCACATCAAGCAGCAAGGAAGGAGATGCAAAGCACACTGAGAATCCAGGAAGTTGTTGGAAGCGATGGGCAGACAGAAGGCAGCACTCACTACATAAAAGGGATTTGTTTCAAGTAAGCTCTGATTGCATTATCAATAACAACTCTATGAATTCCTATAACAATGCTGATTCTATAACAGGAGATCTGACCGGCCTATAGTTCCCAGGTTGGCACCTTGCCCCCTTTTTGAATATTGGGACTACCGTAGCCCTACCGTACCGTATGCTGGGAGTTTACAAATCCTTTAAAGAAGAGGACCCATCAAGCATTTTATTTGTTGGTGACAAGTGCATGTAGCACTTTGTCCCATCTTTCTATGTGGTGCTGTTTCTGAGAAATGTGGTTGACGCATCTCCCCCCCACACCACTGCTATCCGACCACATGTCTACTAAGGAGATAAATATTTAATTATAGGTGATTGACAGTGTGTGCCTCATACACCAGGAGCTTACCCGAGACAAGTGCCATCACTAGGTATGCAAGTGAAGAGGCATGTCAGTTCCACTTTTCCACCACCTGTGTCCTTATGTCCTTAGAAGCAGGCTCATCTGGATCCATCAGCAATTCTTACTAGGCAGCTGGGCCACAGAGCATCTTTTGTTGCTAGGATGCAGGCGCCCAAGCCACACATTATTATGCATTTCCATGGTAAGGGTGGCCCGGCCGCCTTTACCGTAGCATCCAATGATGCAGTGCAGCCCCAGCCGCCTATGTCTGGCAACAAAAGACTGGGTGCAGCCCAGTTGTCTTTGTCCTAGCAACCAGTAAACCTAATTCACCTGGTGTTGGATCCAACTGAGCCTGCTTCACAGAACAGGGGGGGTAGAAAAGGGGTCCTGTGACCCAGAAGAGAAGTAATGCAACAAAAGGTTTGGCCATGGTTCTCTTTTAATAACAGCCATATACTGTAATGTCTCGGTAGGGGTCAGGTGGGGCAACTGATGGCGAGTAACTCTTAAGGCCTGGCTAGTAGCTCAGGACTTGAAATTTTGAGCCCTGTCCTATATGTACAAAGACAAACCTGTCCAGGGACCGGCGCTGCTCCTGGGAGTCACTGGCAGCGGTTGGTCACTGCCCCAGTTCTTAAAGATCATCAGGCTGACAGGTCCTCTTTAAATTATTGGCCAATCAACACGTGTGCAGTGTTTCCTGTGGGCAGTGTCTTTCTAACGATCAGAACTAGAAAAGCAGCAATGTGTCTTGCAACCCAGATTTGCGGGATGACATTGAAGTTGCGTTTACAAAAAGCAGATTTACTTACCTGATCCTCAGGCCCGCTGGCTCGCTCCAGGCTGCTCTACTGGTCCCCACAGCCGCTTCTCCCCTGGGCTCCAGTGGTCTAAGGACTGCTCATCATGTCTTATGCAGGTCTCTTGGTTCCCATAACTGGGGGGGAAGGTGAGCGCTGACCGCCACAGGACCGAGGATCAGGTGAGTAAAACTGCCTTATTTGAGCCAAAGCAATTGCTTAACCCTTGCAGTGCAGAGTAGTCCCCCTGCACAGGTAAGTTTTTTGGGGAGCGGGGGGGAAAAACTGCCTTATTTCCCCCCCCCCCCCCCCCCCCCCTGGACAAAATGAGCTTTTAACCCTTGCAGTGCATGGGGTAGTCCCACTGCAAGGTATGTTTTTTTAAATGCCCAGAGTTCTTCTTCATGTCACATTCAACAGGACTTGTGACTACTATTAACAATACACATGTGATTTCTCACCACCTCCATTTTGCAGTTTCAACTTCATAGCAGGGTTAAAAGTAAACTTAAACAAGTTGCAAATGTAAAAAAAACAAAAAACTTTCTGGAACATTCTTATTGCGGTAACTTCTTTGCAGAGTACATCTCCGCACCCAGTGACCCTTTCTGGAAGCAATCACGTTAAATTACTCTTTAGACGCACATCCGCAAATGGCCTTTTACAAGATGGACTATGCTACAGAAGGATTTTTTTAAAATAAGGAAAAAAAAAAAAAATAAGTATTTTTTTTAGAGAAGACGTCTGAACCTGGATGCAGTTGAGAAAAAAAACAAGACGACAAAAGCCTTTCCTGGACATCTCAATCCATTTACGCTGCTGGTCGCTGTGCAAAAAGTATTTCCTCCTGTGGCTCAGACATATATAATTAACCCCCTTCACTGCATCATGAATAAACCTCAGAGACCGACAAGCAGCAGCTACGAATCCAGTTCTTAGGTCACAAAGTTCTCAAGTGCATCTGGTGCTAACAAGTGACCCCCTCCCTCTTTCCCCCAGAAAAAAGGGTGAGGAAGGAGGTCTTGATTCCTCTATATAGATCTTTACTTATCACTAGAGGGATCTCCAGCAGGAGGAAGGAGGTCCTGATTCCTCTATATAGATCGTTATTATCACTAGAGGGAGCTCCAGCAGGAGGAAGGAGGTCCTGATTCCTCTATATAGATCGTTATTATCACTAGAGGGAGCTCCAGCAGGAGGAAGGAGGTCCTGATTCCTCTATATAGATCGTTATTATCACTAGAGGGAGCTCCAGCAGGAGGAAGGAGGTCCTGATTCCTCTATATAGATCTTTAGTTATCACTAGAAGGGTCACCTGCAGGAGGAAGGAGGTACTGATCCCTCTATATAGATCTTTATTATCACTAGAGGGATCTCCAGCAGGAGGAAGGAGGTCCTGATTTCTCTATATAGATCTTTAGTTATCACTAGAGGAATCTCCAGCAGGAGGAAGGAGGTCCTGATTCCTCTATATATAACTTTTTTATCACTAGAAGGATCCCCTGCAGGAGGAAGGACTTCCGGATCCCTCTATATAGATCTTTAGTTGTCACTAGAGGGATCTCCAGCAGGAGGAAGGAGGTCTTGATTCATCTGTATAGATCTTTACTGATCACTAGAGGGATCCCCAGCAGGGGGAAGGAGGTCATGATGCATCTGTATAGATCTTTACTGATCACTAGAGGGATCCCCAGCAGGAGGAAGGAGGTCCTGATGCATCTGTATAGATCTTTACTGATCACTAGAGGGATCACTGGTAGGAAGAAGGAGGTCCTGATGCATCTGTATAGATCTTTACTGATCACTAGAGGGATCACTGGTAGGAAGAAGGAGGTCCTGATGCATCTGTATAGATCTTTACTGATCACTAGAGGGATCTCCAGCAGGAGGAAGGAGGTCCTGATTCCTCTGTATATATAGATCTTTCATTATCTCTAGAGGGGTCACCAGCAGGAGGAAGGATGTCTTGATTCATCTGTATAGATCTTTACTGATCACTAGAGGGATCCCCAGCAGGAGGAAGGAGGTCCTTATTCCTCTATATAGATCTTCAGTTTTCTCTAGATGGATCTCCACCAGGAGGAAGGAGGTCCTTATTCCTCTATATAGATCTTCAGTTTTCTCTAGATGGATCTCCACCAGGAGGAAGGAGGTCCTTATTCCTCTATATAGATCTTCAGTTTTCTCTAGATGGATCTCCAGCAGGAGGAAGGAGGTCCTGATTCCTCTGTATAGATCTTTCATTATCTCTAGAGGGGCCACCAGCAGGAGGAAGGAGGTCTTGATTCATCTGTATAGATCTTTAGTGATCACTAGAGGGATCACTGGCAGGAAGAAGGAGGTCCTGATGCATCTGTATAGATCTTTAGTGATCACTAGAGGGATCACTGGCAGGAAGAAGGAGGTCCTGATTCCTCTCTATATAGACCTTTAGTTATCATTGGAGGGATCACCAGCAGGAGGAAGGAGGTCCTGACTCCTCTATATAGATCTTTAGCTAGACCTCATTTAGAATTTTGTGTCTGGTTCCGGAGACCTCACTTACAAAAATATATCGATAAGATAGAACAAGTCCAGAGACAAGCAACACAAATGGTGAAAAGTCTGAGGGCTAAAACATCAGGGCAGACTGCAGGAACTTAATATGTACAGTCTAGAGGAATGAAGGGAAAAGGGGGGGAGGGGGCAAGGGTGTAAATAAGGCTTAGAAAGGCAGTAATTTTGGTATGAAGCTAAGATCTAGGGACATTAAATAAAACACAACATCAAACAAGCAGGAGGAAAGATAATTAACCATAAAAAGTATTAATTTATCAATAGAGTAGTTAATGGTTGGAGCAGACTTCTAACAGAAGTAGTGAGTCAGTCAACAGTAAGTGAATTTAAACATCCTTTGGGCAAACATAGATCCATACCAGGGGTAGTCAAACCTCGACCCTCCAGTCGTTGAAGAACTACAAGTCACGTGAAGCATTGCAAGACTCTGACAGCCACAGCATGACTCCCAGAGGCAGATGCATAACGGGATTTGTAACTTCACCACAGCTGGAGGGCCAAAGTTTGGCTACCCCTAATCTATATTCAGGCAAAAACATTTTTCAAAGACAAAAAAGGGTCTTTTTCTGCTGTCACTCTTCTATGTTTCTATTAGACAATAATCTATTTATTACAGGTGTGAAGATAACATAATAGCTGATTACAAAATCGTCAACAGGAATCAGCGTGCAGAGATTACGTTGGGCGGGATAGCTTGGCGGAGAATAAAAGAGTTTTGTGCTGCATCAAGGTCACGCGAGCCGTCACTCAGCTGAAAGAATGAAATATGGAGCCCGGTAAATCTCGCCTTCTGTCCCTGAGAAATAAAGATTCTTCTGCGAAGTTGCACAGCAGCTGTGACAGTAGGGGGTTGATGCTAGAGGTCCCACAACCTCCGCTAACAACCCTCAGCTGCCTGTGTTGAGTGACATCTTTTGTTGGTGAACCTAATGAGCCCTCCAGTTCTAAAGCTGGGCACGTATCGGTGATAAGCGACAAACAGAAGCTCCAAGCAAAGGCGTCCTCACCGGAGCCTCGGGGAGCAATGCCAAGTTTTCCCTGGCGGCAGCACCGGGCTCGCAGCGGGAGACCTCTGTGATGTTTCCCCTGATGATCAGCAGCTCAACAACTAACGTTTCAGAACTTCTGTTGAGTGCACCGGACCTTCCAAAAGGAATAGAATTTGCATTAATTTGTTCTGTGCGTCTTTAAAGGGAAACTATACATGTTTTTGTCTGTTTTTATTTTCCCTCTTTTTTGTAATGCTTTATACAGTTTTTTGTTTTTTTTTACATTTTTGTTTATTAATTTACAAAAAAATCTTTATTTTACAACAAAGAAAATAAAAACACACGGAGCACCCATGGCACTCAGTTTGAAAAGCATGCAGACTTTGTTAGTTCTTTTTAAAGGATAAGTGCACTTTAGGACAAAGTGTGCTTACCTTTTTTGTCCATTTGCCCTGATTTAACCCACACTCCCCCTCCAGATATATATACTTACATCTAGCGCTGCAAGCCTCACTCTCCTTGTCACGGCTGTGCATTACAGCCCTAAAGACCATCTCCTGACCTCTAATAGACTTCTATTGGACCATCTCCTGTAATCTCCAGCCTTGGGAGACTGCCCTATATACTTCCATTGGACCATCTCCAATTGTCTCTGACCTCCAGACACAGCCCCATAAACTTCTACTGGACTGCCTCCGATCGTCTCTGATCCCAGGGCACAGCCCCATAGACTCCTACTGGACAATCTTCAATTGTCTCCAACCTCAGGACAGAGCCCAACAGACTTTTATTGGGTAAACTCCAATCGGCTCCAACCTCAGGAGCCCTATAGTAGTCTGTTGGACCATCTATGATCATCTCCGACCTCAGGGCACATTTCTATATAGACTTCTACTTTGCCATCTCCAATCATCTCTGACCTCAGGACACAGCCCCATAGACCTCTGTTTGACCATCTTCAATCATCTCCAGCCTCAGGACACAGCCCTATAAGACTTCTGTCGGACCATCTTTGAGGACCATCTCCGACCTCGGGACACAGCCCCATAGACTTCTATTGGACCATCTCCGATTGCCTCCAACCTCAGGACACAGCCCCATAGACCTCTGTTGGCCCATCTTTGATCGCCCCTAATCTCAGGACACATCCCTATAGACTTCTATTGGACTATCTCCGATCATCTCGGACCCCAGGCCACAGTCAAAGAGACTGCTATTGGACTGCCCAATCGTCTTTAGCCTTTGGACACAGCACCAAAGAAGTCTATAGGGCTGTAATGCAAACAAACACCAATGGCCACGGCCACTGGATCAAGTATGAATTTTTTCAGGGGGCTCATGGGTTAAGTAAGGTCAGGGCAAAGGGGCAAAAAGGATCACTAAATAAGAATCATTCATCTATCTTTTTTCTGAATAAGGCTTTGCCCTTCTGGATTGGAGTAAGTCATCACTGGCACAGCATTCTGTAACTCCCAAGTCAAAAGAAGAGACGCAAACTGGCCGCACATGAAGGGATCTGATCCCATGGCTATCGGGGTCAGTAACAAAAAGGAAGGGGTGCCTATGGGGGCTGGTGGCGGGATCACCAGGAATCTTAGGGCTTCCGCAGATCTCAGACAGTCCAGAGATTGTTCACAGAGTTTACAGAGGGACACAGCAAAATAACCCCCCAACCTTTTTATTTTATGTTCACATACATTTTCATTTCTACAGCGATCTTTGTGAAAAGCTCAGAATCTTGGCCCACGGCTTTTTTTTTTTTTTTTTAGAAAGAGTAAACAAGCAAATCAAGCCTTCGAGCTGAGGATTTAAAAGAAGTCACAGCCATCTTGACTCCTGAATATTTTTAAGCCCCCTATCGACTCCACTTAACTATTTGCATAAACCATTTCCGACTCCCCGTCAACCAGGAATCTGATTCATTTTCTTTATATATCATTTTTGGAATTATTTAAAACTGAACTCCGGCCTTTCCTTCAGTCTTGCACAGTTGTACCGGCTCCTCTCCTGGACTGAAATGGCTTCCTCTGATATCACTGCACACTGTGAACTTCTCACAATGTGCATTAGAAGGTGCAGCAAGTCAGATAGAGCCCGCCTCATTTCCTGTCTAGAGGACATCCAGCATAATATAGAGCAGGGGTGGGCAAATTCTTGTTGGCTTGGCTATGCCTGGCTTGTCCCCAGTTGTAGGCAGGAACTCATCAGGTGTCAATGCCTTCTGATAGGGATGGGGCTGCTCTTGTCTGGCCGGAGGTTTCAGGGAGCGCAGAGGGCCACGGTGCTATGCTCCCTGTGAGTGGCATCCAAGTGTGTGCCAGAAAATTACTTGGGTTTGGAACCCCACTTGATTCACCTGAACTAGGTCACGGCACATAAGGATATTCTGCACCATGCCTCTTGAGCAGGCCTTCTGGCTAGCCTGGGGCAATTTTTATACCTTGTCCGGTTGGCCTGCCAGGTTTGGGCACTGGTACTTATTTAAGCACTGTTTTTATGCAGGACTACATGTTTTGACTCCACAGAGACGGAGGGTGCGGGTACCTTCGGGGCCCGTCCTGATGTT
>NW_017306330.1:1624216-1628602 GCF_000935625.1 Nanorana parkeri | reverse complement strand
TCTCTCTTTGGGTACCTGCTTCAGGAAGTCCCTGAGGAGAGGGGTCTCCCCGGCCTTCGGGTAGGTGGACCCAAGTCGTCCTTGCTCCTGTCAGGAGCCTTGCGCCCTGGGGAGTTCAGGAATACGAGGCCCTTCCTCATTAGAGGAGGACCAAAGCACCCTTGTGCACTAGTGATTTCACTATTCACGTTTTTTGTGCACAGGGGAAGGTGATTTTGTAGCACGCACCGCGGACGAAAGAGGAAAAAAAAATAGGTGGGCAAACTCTGGCCCTCCAGCTGTTGTGGAACTACAGATCCCATGCGGCATTGCACGATTCTCACAGCCACAGGCATGACTCCGAGAGTTGTATGATGGGATTTTTAGCTTCACCACACATGGAGGGCCGGAGTTTGCCCACCCCTGATCTAGCGGTTTCCTCCCCAGCTTAACTGTCACTGCCACACCCCTTTCTGTCATTGGATTTCAGTTCTTTCCATCAAGGAGGCTCAGTATTAAATGTGGGCATTACCTAGGATGGCCTGCATGCAAATAGTAATGCCCACTCCTCCAGACTGACATCTACCAATCAAGGCATTTTGATATTTGCATAACTCCTCCCAAGAGCCAACCCACTGCTTGCAACAGGACCCAAGAGCTCTTCAGAGGATGTTTTTAGGAAGCTACGTACAGCACCTTGCCGGCCCCTCCCACCAGCCATAATCTGCCTGAATGCACAGAGACCAAGTGATGACATCACTGGGTCGAAAATAAGGCAATGAAAACGGATAGGTGTTATTCATTAGCATGTTGATGAGGTGGGAGGGAGGAACCGGGGAAGGCCAAAAATATACGTCAGCTTTAAATTAATTTTTAGAACACGGGGCATTTTTTTTTTTTACTGCTTGTACAAACTGTTTTCGAACCCCCAGCAGCATCCGTCAAACCAAATGGTTTCCTTAAGCTGTCCGAAAGCATTCATCATTCGTTATACGATATAATGGAATAACTCCGGCTCTGTATCGTTAAAAAGGAATCAAGGAGTCAGTGACCCCAGGCGTTTGCAGATAATGATCCTTTAGCGAGATGGTTTTTTTCTGGAGTGGACAGGCCCTTCGGATCATCTCTGCCCAAAGCAGGGAATTATTTTCCCGCTCCCCTCCGGTATTTCTCATTTCCAGCAAGCCACGGGACGCCGATAGTTTGTGATTATACCTTGCGTCGCAAGCAAATGGAAAAGTAAAAAAAAATATTAATTCAGTGTGCGGGGCTCCTGACAGAGTCGAGGCATTCACTGGCACTTCCAGTCTTGGAATCATCCAGAATCTATGTATCACCGGTAATGGACGACTGTGCGAGAATAACAATAAATAAAAAAGTCAAATATAAAAGCTTCAGAAAATATCGGTCGTCATGTCCTACATCCTGGGAAAAACCCCCACCTAGGGGCGGTGTTTAAATGTTTTCACACAACTTTCACCCATGATTCACACATTATTAACTGGATTCAAAAGGGGGAAATGTGTGAATCATGGGTGAATCTTGTGTGAAAACATTCTTAAATAGGCCACCTAAAGTAGTTGTAAACCTTAACTAAATATAGTTGACATTTTAGTTTGCATTGTTGTTTGTTCTCTCCTGTCTGTTCTCTCTTCCTATCAGCATGCTTCTTGTCAGCTCATGGGAGTAAAACGTGATGGGAAATCTTCCAGTGGGCCACTCATTCTGGTTCAACATACTAAGATAGGAATTCTCTTCACTCTTGTAAGATTTCCTCTCATTCCCTACTGTATATCCTAAACAGGATGTGAATGGGAATCTCCCCAGCAGGATGCAGACAGTAAAAATAACCATAAAAAGGAGTTGTAACCCTTTCCTAGCATGGAGGGTAGAGAGGCAGCAGGTACTGACCAAGCATAGCAGGGCAGACAACTGCAGAATGTGTCAAAGACGGCATGGAGGCACAAGGTGCAATAGGGGTCACTGGATACCATAGGATGATCAATCTGGGGTGAACAGGGGTAACTAGATGATACAGGATGCTCTGGGGTTCGCTGGAGTCAAAGGGTGCACAGGGGTGCTCTGGGGTCACTAGATGACACAGGATGCTCTGGTGTTCGCTGGAGTCACAGGGTGCACAGGAGTGCTGTGGGGTCACTAGATGACACAGGATGCTCTGGGGTTTGCTGGAGTCACAGGGTGCACAGGGGTGCTTTGGGGCCACTAGATGACACAGGATGCTCTGGGGTTCACTGGAGTCACAGGGTGTACAGGGGTGCTCTGGGTTAACTAGATGACACAGGATGATCTAGGTGTACTGGAGTCACAGAACACACTGGGGTCACTAGATGTCACAAGATACACTTGGGTGCACTTTCCTGGGTGCACTGGTGTCACAGGACACAAAAGAGTGCACCCCAGAGAACACAGTATGCTGTTGGGTGCACAGGAGTCACAGTGGACACCTAGGTGACATAGGATGCTCTGGGGTGCACTTGAGTCACTAGATGACACAGGGTGCTGTGGGGTGGTCTGGAATCATGGGGTGCACTGTGATCATCAGATGAAATAAAATGCTCTGTTGAACACTGGAGCCACAGGGTGCACAGGGTTGCACTGAGGTCACCAAATGACATAACATGCTCTGAGATGAACTGAAGCCAAGGGTCGCACTAGTGCCACTACCTGTGCTAGGTGCACCAGAGTCTCAAGTTACACTGGGTGCACAGGAGGAAGTCATGACGGACACCCAAGGGGCTCAGCTAAAACAAAGTGACCCATTGCAGCAAACCATGCGTCACTGTGCAATTTAAAGCTGTGTCAATCTCTCCTGATTAGCTCTCCGTGGTGCCAATCAAGAGAACTGTCTTCTGATTGACCGGAGAAGAAGAGCCCCGCCACTGGATCCCAGAGGAGGCGAGTGTGACACCCTTTGAATTACATTGTGCCAAACTTTACTACATTACATTTACAGCCAAGCCCAACACGCTACCGATGCCAACTGCTGGATCAGCTGAAGCTTTTGCATAAACATAATTTCTAATGGTGAAAATATTGTAAGGTTAAATTGAATATTAAAAATAGAATTATAATCTCTTATCCCTGTCATTATGCAGTAAAAGCGACGGAACGGCACATTAGACTCAAGCCTGGGTTTACGAGGCCAATGAAAACCTCCTCTCAGGTGTCCAAGCAAGCCGACTCCAATTTTAGTGCCCCTTTTAATAACCTTTGTGTCATATATTTAAATGACATTTAAGCTAGGTAAAGAAATTTCGCCTTATGAAGACATTTTTCTGTCTAACCGCCGCTGAACTTTGATCGGGATTCAATAAGGAGCTTTAGAAATATATTCAATAATGTATTATTTAATGCATCTCTGTTGCCTTGAGGGAACCTCTTTTTTTCCCTTGCACTCGAAGTGACCAAGAGGTCATGAGCATTTTATTGCAAATATAAATATTAAAGGGGGGGAATTGCCGCCTTGATCTGCAGAGGACGGAAAGTATTTGCAATGATTTCCTGGTTCGGGCTTTATGCAAAGGCCGGGTTATTAGGAGAACCGATCCATCTGTCATGGGGAGGCTGAAGGGTGGATGCAGAAGTCCAGGTGCTACAAAGCAGATGGGAACATAAAAGAAATAAAAGATCTAAATAATAAATACAGCCCATCGATTTGCCTCTTCTCGGTATCCAGATGTAAATTTATCGGTTTGTCTGCATGGAAACATACTGTAAATTTCTCTTTCTGAGGGTTAAGGGATGGCATGGAAATGATAAAAAAGTCATCCTAGTCAAATCAAAAAGTTTGGGGCGATTATAAAGGACACGGTCTCTTGATTACGGCCCTTGAGTGTCAATGAGTGTCCATGCATTATATAGGGACCTGCTTTACACTACAGAGACCGCACTGACTACGCAGTTATTTCCCTATGAGGTATGCCTTGGCTGGAATTGGCATAAAGGAGAAATTCACTAATATGCAAGATGGTGTTTTGGCTTCTGATGTATGGGTGAATGTTGAGTACTCTTCCCTCCCTGAAACCCTTCCCTTACTGCCTGCAATATGCCATTTCCAGTGGTATGAGTAGAAACAGGATTGCTCCTTGCATTTTGGAGGCTGGGGGTGCTGGTGGTGCATGCAAATGTACGCTATGGGGTCAGTAATGAGTGTGCATCACTGGTTGCCAGGAGCTGGGAGGAATGCTGGCCAGAGTGTCCCAGGTTGCCCGGCTCTTAACAATCTGATACGTTCAGGCTGGAAAGGGGGTGGCAGGCACACAGCCATGCCAACCCCCCCCCATGTGACCCAAAGGGAAGCCACCTGCGGCAACAGCCTCAGGCCACCTCATTATAGGGATGGCCCTGGGTACAAAGTCCTCAGCCCTGTGTCAGCTTCAGTACACT
>NW_017306330.1:1621296-1624201 GCF_000935625.1 Nanorana parkeri | reverse complement strand
TTCTTCAGTCCAAAGGGATTTGGGTGGAAGGCATGTACATAGAGTTGGTGGGGATGTCACTAAAGTGAACCTGTTGTATCTGGTTCACTGTAATTTTAAACAAATGCATTAAAGCAAAGCCCACCTTTCATACCGTACACCTATATTTAGGGGGTATCATGGCACATGGTCACATTCCCCAACCCCTCCAGTTCAAACTGCCCCCCACTCACCTAAATGGCAAGGTGCTTTTACCTGCAGAGGTGTATTGGTGTTTGAATTTAGCACGGCTGTGTACCCAGGGCTGTAGCTACCATGGGGCGAGTGAGGCACTCGCCTAAGGCGCAGCTGAGAGGGGGCGCAGCTAGGGCCAGCCTGGCTACGTCCCCTCGCCAATGTTGCCATGGCCAACATAGCTGCTGCTCGGAAGGGAGAAGAGGAGCGGCACAGGCTCCAGCTTCTCCTCGAATCCCTGCTGCTCTCCCCCACCTGTATGGGCAGAGGACTCTGTGTCCTCAATCTCGTTTTATATTTCAAAAGGGAAATGTCAGGAGTCTGTTTAGAAAACAAAATGTAGACTGTTTTCACCCAAGATTCACACAACTTTTACCCAATATTTTTTTTAAATAGAACCCTATGTGACACATGGATGAATCTGGGTAAAGGTTGTGCGCATCTTGGGTGAAAATATTGCTAAACAGACCCCAAGAGCATTTTTTCCCCCTCACACAACCCGTTCACCGTATAATCCAGCCCTCTCCCCTCATCCGCACAGATAGCAGGATGACACAAAGCTTCTACTGTGTGCACTGTGAGCAGCTCACGACGCTGAATAATGTAGCCGAGTGTATCAGGAGAGAACACATTGCATTATTCCCCCTCCGATTACAGGTATTAACTTCCTTTACAAGGCCAAATCCCATTAAATGAATTGCATCCTCCGCTGCAACATCCGTTTTAATGCGGGTTAGTGTCAGGCACGTTCCCCTCTCCGCTTGGCTACGTCTCTGCGCGGCTCTCTTCCACTTCCGCTGCATTTCAATAGACGGAGAATAACCCAAGTTTAAAGGGAAGCCCGTCTTGCGGAAGCTTGGGAGCACAGGTGAAAATATTCGTGCGGCTTCATGTTTTACCTGCACATTCTTTGATAATGTAGATAGATAGATAGATAGATAGATAGATAGATAGATAGATAGATAGATAGATAGATAGATAGATAGATAGATAGATAGATAGATAGATAGGAGAAAGGAAATAAAAAGGATACTTTGTTGCATGCCTGCCTTTACATTGTATTTCATTGCCTTACCTGCATCCTAGAAAGAGTGCACTTGGTTCCAAGAAACACGTTGACTGAGTATCTGCACGTAGGGGTATTCTGTATGATATATTAATATCGAGTAATGTCCCTGGATTTATCGATTTATAGGCCAGAGATGGGGTGGGGGGGACGACTATGAGCTAGAGATTTACCAGGGGGCAACTTTGGTGGTGCATCTTTGGGGAAGGGGGGTGCAGCTAGTAGTTTACTGTTTAGGTGGGGGTGCTAGTGGTGCACGTTACCTGTTCCGGTGTCCCTCTCAGCTCACTGGAAAGTCAGGAAATCACCAGCACTCAGTAGTAAAGATAAATAAGTCCCTTTTATTGGACAGAATGCGTCACGGACATCCAAATAAACCGACGTTTCGGGGCCGCGCAGGGTCCCTTCCTCCAGGCAGAAAGATGTGACACTTTCCTGTGTTTGCACGGCGCCATCCGTGGCAATTCCTCACAGCGAGCACCACTTTTTTCTTATCTGGCCGGCACTGCTGTGAGGAGTGCGGAGAGTCTCTCCATCTACTTACCTCCCAGCTCACTGACATCACTGGTTGCCAGGAGCTGAGTGGGACACCGTGAGATGCCGCCTGAGGAATCCACCCGAGTACTCTACGATTACTGAAACCCTTCCCTTACTGCCTGAAACATGAGACTTCCAGTGGTATAGGTAGAGACAGGGGTGTCCCTAGCATGTTGGAGGCTGGGAGGATGGTGGGGGTGCCGGTGGTGCATACCAATATACGCTAATGGGGTTGGGAAGGCTGCCTCATTATAGGGATGGCCCTGTTCATATCACGCAGTGGATTATGTATATCTGTGAACCTGATATTATTATACATCTGAGATCTCTGTTTTAAAGATGAACTGGACTCTCATTCTCTTTGTAATTCCCAAAACGGGAAGTAGAAAGCTGTCAGGGGAACTATAGTAACAAAATATGCTGAAAATGAATAGATTGGTGATAAAATGGTGACAAAGTAGCAAAAACACATTGGTGTTTGTGTGTTTTTGCTAATTTGTCACCATTTTATCACCAATCTATTCATTTTCAGCATACTTTAACATATATATATATATACATGGAGGGGAATTTATCAAAGCTTGTGCAGACAGAATGTGGAGCAGCTGTGCATGGCAACCAATCAGCTTCTCTCTTTCATTTTCAAACACTAACTGAACAAACTAAAGAAAGAAGCTGATTGGTTGCCATGCACAGCTACTCCACATTCTGTCTGCACCAGCTTTGATAATTTCCACTCATAGGAGAGAGGAAGAGAGAGAGAGAGAGAGAGAGAGAGAGAGATACACACAGTATAAATATAGATTCTCACTATTATGGAAATATTGGCCGCAGCAACAATGTATTCACACAAAACCGCCACCAATGATATTTCCAGAAGAGACAAATGACGAAATGTCACCTTTGACCTTTGTAAATGGCCCCCAGGCGGAGGCCTGCAGGATGTGTTTTAGACCCCGATAAATAATTGAACATTGTATTGAATTTGCAGTTCCATCAAATTGCACTAATTACTCGTCCTCACAGACTTTATCACCTTCATCCCGAGTGCACCGTTTTTCTTTTTCAGCGGCGGGGGGGGGCAGTGCC
>NW_017306330.1:1606731-1621247 GCF_000935625.1 Nanorana parkeri | reverse complement strand
GGGGGGAGTCACTGCCTATGTGCATACGGTGCAAAAACAGTTGCCTTTATCCAAAAAATCTTTAGTTTTTAAAAGGGAACCTGTCACAAAGCAAACAGTGTGCTCTGGACGTAGCCCACAGCTCTGGAGTAAGGGCTCGTTCACACCACATGTGTTCGGGCTTTCAATAAAGTTCTAAAAAAAAGTGGGATGTGGCTCGATCGAGCGCATTGGGACTGTCCAGGCACCAGCATCCTTCCCTAAAGGTGCCCATACACTGCACAATTCTCGTACGAGAATCGCGGGAAATCCCGCGACCGTACGAGAATCGTGCAGTGTATGGAAGGCGTGCAACCGTTTCTAATGTACGGTCGCACGACTTTTGTATTTCGAGCATGTTGGAAAACCAGCCAAGAATCGTACGATTTTCGGCTGTTTTTTAACATGATGGAGAGATCACTGCCGAACGGGCCGGTGTACGCACGCGCACACTGCCTGTTCAGCATTGCAGTCATTGGAAGCCCGCACCCTGAGGGGCGGGCTGGCGATGATCGCAAGTACGATCTGCCTGTCCAAGATGGGCAGATCGTATGTTTTTTTAAGTACTTTACAACCCTCGCAAGACAAAAGTCTTGCGAGGGTTGTAGAGTGTATGGGCACCTTAAGAGTACGACAGTCTCTACCAGAATCTTCTCACACAGGTGTGACAGCTTCCCTTTTGGTATATATTTACGACCGGCATACCCAACTGTTTTTCATGAATACAGCAAGTTCCAGTATATTTGATTGTTGCTTGTTTGCTTTTTTGGTATTATTTAAAGCTGAGCTACAGGCAAACAGCTAAATACACAGATAAATAATGAATAAGGAAGATGGAACTTAAACAAACACTTGGCAAAAATTGCAAAATTGTTCTCGCCCCCAGGAACTAAAAAAGATATATGCATAAAAAAAAAATAAGTTACCAAAAAGGGTAAAACTTACATGTGTCTCCGCGTATTTTGAATGGCTGCTTGGAGTGAGAACTGATAGTACAGCACTAGGGGGAGGCAGAGGAAAAGTGGAAGGCATGCCGCGACCCACTGAACAAGGGGGCCTTGGCGCGGCTGTGCGGCTTTCACATATTCTGCAGAAGACGTGTATCTAAAACCTCTGTTTTTAACCTTAGCGGTCAGGCAAGTTTTTTTGCATGCTGGCTGGTGAGGGTGCTGGGAAACTTTTTGCTGTTGCATTGTATAAAGCCCTTCCATGTACACCTTGCTTTAAAGCTGGTGATAAGTTGATGAGTGCATTTACCATTTGTTTTGCTTGACTGATTTGGTGCAGTGACGCATTGGGGGTCTCAGCTGTCGTTGTGATGTGCGGGGTCCATTGTGTGTCCCTGTAACTTTAAAGGGGGTTGGGCTTCCTTCTGACAAACCTGCACCCAATTTTATCTTTTGCTACATCTGCTCCAAGATGGAGACTCTCATAGGTCAGAGTTAGGACCACACTATATAGAGGTGCCTTGGCGTGGCTGTGCGGCTTTCATATTTTCTGCAGAAGACGTGTAACTAAAGCCTCTGTTTTTAACCTTAACATGCTGGCTGGTGAGTGTGCTGGGAAACCTTTTGCTGTTGTACCTTAGCCCCATCCCATCTTAAGATGACACTCGGTGCCGGGCAGCCTATTTTGAATGGCTGCTTGGAGTGAGAACTGATGCTGCGCTGGGGGGGAGGCAGAGGAAAAGTTGAAGGGATGGCACGACCCACTGAACAAAGGGGTCACAGCCCACCAGTTGAGAACCAATGATTTAAGGTAAGTCTTTACACCAGCATGGGGGGGGGGGGGGGGGGGAGAAAAAAAATGACTGTCACTTTAAGTGAGCCAAAAGGGACCAAATGAGAGGCGTTCGCTGATACAGTTTACATACACTTTAAATGTCTTTTTCTCCTCTGCTTCCAAAATCCATCTGCACACTTGCCAATGTTTACCGCCTGAGATGACAACAAACACCCAGTTACACATCCTACAAAAATATCACCGCCATCAGCTGCGGCTTCCTCCAAAACATCTGTAGCGGCAACATAAACAGACAAAAGTGCTACGATGTAACAATGCTGGAAAAAGGGGGGGAAAAGAAACCCACAATATTGGATTTGCAGCTGGCCGAAATGGTTACTTGTAAACCGCTGTGGTTCTTTTTAATTTTTTTTCCGCAGACAAAATCTTTGATATAAAATGAAAAAGATTTTTGATGTTAAACAAAATAGACAATTTTACAGAGTGCTTATTACAATAAGTGTTTTCTCAGCACGGCAATAAACAAAGACCTCTGCTCTCTCTGCTCAAGAAATCTCCATTTGAAGACAAACACCTGCAGCCGGAAGATTTGTTGTTGTTGTTTTTTTTAATACGGATTTGTTTTCATTTTGGGACGTGACGAAAACAACTAATAGCAGAATCAAACATGAGACGGATCGCCTGGATTCAGATACTGTACGATTAAGTGGCTTTTATGTTTCAAGGAGAACTATGGGGTTAGGGCTTTTCCCCATAGTTCTCCTTAGGGTAACAGGAGGGCACAAACTAGCGTCCTCAGTCACCCTAAACCAGTGGTTCTCAACCTGTGGGTCGTGACCCAAAAGTGGGTCGCAACCCAGTTGAGGGGGTCCCCACATGCCTTGTGCTGTTCTAGGTAAGCCTGCATAGCCTCCCGAGAGCCGACACAGATACTAGTATTAGTGCTAGGGATGCACAGATACTTTTCGAGTACCAGTGCAGATACTTGACATTTTCCCAAGAACTCCCAGGGTTGCAGCGGTTGCAGCTGGGACCGGGCTCTGGCGCTCCACCACTGTCCTGAAATCATTAGTCTGTATTGATTACGAAAAACTGTCACATGACAATAAACAAAAATGTATCAGTACTCGTACTTGTAAGTACTCAGCAAGTACCAGTACTCGTACTCGCAAAACTGGTATCTGTGCACCCCTTTATTTATAGTTATAAAAACAAAATCATACATTAAAACAGAGATGTACAAATCCCGGAAGCTCCGTGTGCTCCTTACAGATGACAGTGGCCTCCTAACTTCTGAATTTTTCTCTAGTGTAGTCTTGGAGCTCAAAAGTATCGGTACATGTACTCGTACTTGTACCTAGTACTGTACTTGGTATCTGTGCAACCCTAAGTGCATCCCTAAATTGTACCGTTGGGGGTCACCACAACTTGGCAAATGTTACCAAGGGGTCCCGGCCCTAGAAAGGTTGAGAACCACTGCCCTAAGCTCAGTATACCGCGAGCTACAGCCGGTATGTGTTCGCTCACCTCCCGATCTACTGAGCCGACCTGTGACAGTCTCATTGTCACAGGTCGGCTAGAACTATGAGGTGAGTGAATAGCACTCACCTCATAGTTCTCCTTTAACTATAACGGGTCCCCTCCCTCTGTTGATTAACCACTTGAGTACCAGCCTGTAAAATCCCTTCATGTCCAGGCCAATTTTTTTCTTTTTAGTACTGTGATAGTTTGACTGACAATTCACGGCATTATTGTGATTACTTGTCAGCTTTACTAAAATAAGAAAGTTTTTCTTCTGACCTCAACGAGGCATCACAGCACTGACTTGTCCAATAATTCAACCATAGGAAGCGCAAAGCAAGTCGATGCGCTTTGTTGTCTCTTTGGATACCCATAGTGCTCTGGGAGTCCTTTGTCATGTAGTAAATGTTTATTTGTAAAACAAAAAAAAGTGCATAGAAAATAAATTCAAAGCAACGGTATAAACACATATCATCTTAAAAAATTAAACCGACCCCAAACCATTATATTTTTTTTTATTTCAACGTTGTGCTCAGCTATTTGCTTGGAATTCAGCTTTACTTGGTACTGTGGGCAAAATGTCGATAGCACCAAAATGCTGAAAATGTGGTGCATCCCTAGTAGCTCTCCTCCCCGCTGGTGGCACTGGTCTTTCCCCCCTGCCCCTTTCGGCAAACGTAGCGGGCGATCTGAGGGGACAGAGCCAATCCAGCTGGCAGTGCCCTGTGGACAGGAGAGAAGCTGTCAGGAGGCAGAGTGGGTCGGTGAGGAAGGAGAGCTCCGCCTCCTGTCAGGCACCATAGCACCTCAAGGGGGCACAGGAACCAGGTTCTGCAGTTCCTGTGCTCGCCTGCAGGTGTTTTCGGGCAGCCAGGAGATGTTAAGTACCAGACCACCACTGGGTGGTGCTGGAACCCGCTTGTCCAGTCCTCACCTGTGGCTCTCTCCCAGCTGTCAGTGATTAATCACTACCTGGGAGGGTATTTAATCCCTCCCTGCACTCAGGATTTTGCTTCAGTATCCTGTTGCCATTTCCTGCGAATCCTGAGCCCTGTTACCAGCTTGTTGTCCTGAGCCCTGTTAACCTGCTTATGTTCCTGCGTCCTGTTGCCCTGCTCCAGAGGTTTTCCCCCTGTTACCTGCTTATGTACCTGAGTCCTGTTGCCCAGCTCCCCAGGTTTTCCTGCCCTATTATCCCGTGTGGGTATTCCGCGGTTTTCTCCTAGTTTCAGTTACTTTATATTATCTTTTTGTATGTGCTTGGGTGTGCATTTAATTGGTGGTGGTTTGTGTTATTTGTTGCCCTGTATAAATAAAACATATATATAAGCTCAATTGGCCTTGTCTGGTGTGGTCACGCATTTGGTCCTTCCGCGGGGGTACCTGCATGCGGTGTGAGGACACCTGCGCACGGTCCCCATGACACCTCCTGTGACAGACGGAAAGTGGGCAGAGCAGTCGGGATCGAGAGTGGAGCACAAACACTCAATCAATACTGATCACTCCGTTTTTGTAAATAACTGAGGACATAATAAGCTTACTGTGTCCCCAGTTACAAATGAACAGGAAGTGCTATACATCACTTCCTGTTCATTGATAATTGTGGACATAGGAACTAATAATATCTCCTTGTTTTATGAATTGACAGGCACACTCGGTATGGAGGCTTCCTGTTCATTCATAAAAGGGGCTGCAGAAAAAGAGATTTAGGACTTCGTGCCCTCAATCTCTTTTATAGTTCCCCTAACAGTAAAAAAAAAATACGTATGTAAATAATGAAAATAAACAAAATAATTAAACAAATATTTGAAAAATTATTTTAAAAGTTGGGGAAAAAACAAGTTATTTTTAGTTTTGGTTTCGGCCTGACAATTTTTTTACATTTGGATTTCGGTAAAAACATTTCCTTTAAGTGCATCCCTAATATATATATATACAGGTGAAACTCGAATAATTAGAATATTGTGCAAAAGTAATTGCAGTTAAAGAGCTGTCCAAGTTCTGCTTTAACAGGAAGCCATGAAAACCCGAGTCTGCTGTATCAGTATGCACAGGCTGCAGCGCCGATGCATTCTCTGAGAAAAGAACATTGTAATTGGTGGTGATATTGTCGCCGTCTCTCCGTTACCTCCTCCCTTCCTCAACATATAAATAACACTGTGTAATCTTCAATCCAGACTCCCTGCCATCCCTCCCAGCCCAGGATGACCATAACCGACAGGACACAGCCTCTGAGTGCATCTCTCCATCTCATCAGCCATTAATTAGTGAGACTGGATTATTGGTGTCACTCTAATAGGACCAGCCAGGCGGAAACTCCCACTGACCAAAATATGCATGGCTTGAGGAGCTGTGACAGCATGACGCTCCCTACAGATATAAATTTGGCTCCAGCTTATTCTAATGTGGAGGCAAACACACGCTCTTCTTTATTACTGTATATCTGTTTGTTGCATCTATCTGGCAATAACTGCGGCAGTAGTACAGCCCTCGCGTGCGTCCACCAAGACATGCTGATTGATAAGACAGTTTGACCCGAATGGAATATTGAATGATGGCAACAGAACTATTTTTACTGGTTCAAATATAGGTTTTGGCTGAGGATTAGGAGCACCTCGTGAACCTAGGAACTTGAGCACGGAGATCTCGCCAACCATTGCAGGTAGATTGAGATTGGTTGCTGGTGCACACCTAGGCGACTTATTGTGCGGTTTGAGTCGCTCTGTATCGCGCAAAACACACATTTGCATTTAAGTCAATGGAGGCCGTTCACACCTTTGCGGTTTGTTGCGCAAAAAGGTGCAGGAGCTATTTTCGGGTGGTTTTCTCGCGGTTTGGGTCCCATAGACATCTCTATGCATTGAAAACCATGCGACAACCGCATGGTTTTCAATGAACAGTCACGCAATCGAAAACACGCGACAATCACGTGGAAACAGCTAAGCATCTGAATCCCCTAGGTGTGAACCTAGCCTCAAGGTCCACTAGTTTAAAAAAAAAAAAAAATGAAAACAAAAAGCTAAACCCAAAAATAAAAATGAAATAGATTGCATGTAGCCAATCCTTGTGTGGCTTTTTACTCCCTTCAGTTTAAACCTGCTCATCCTGCCAGTATCACTCTTCCTGTCCCAGAAAAGCAACGCTCATTTACTCCACTGCATCTATGGAGGAGCAGTGTTGTCACCCTAGGCTGCCCACCTGATCTGGAGTACAAATACCTCGTCTTCTCCTCATTTCCATCACATAGAGGAGCATTGCTTTGTAGCGCACATAAGATAGCTAAGAAAACTGATAACATTGTTTCAGATCTTAGTCCAGGAAGTTACAAGGATACAGCATTTCTAAAATGATTGACAGGTATTTTTTTCTGTACTCGCAGAGAATGCACTTAACCTCAAAAAAAAAAAGAGGCAGTCACCACATCTAAGGGCTGGTAAGTCGCAATATAGTACAATTTTGGTTTAGAATACTTCTCAATATTTCAGCCCTGGTCTCTGGGACACAGTTAACCCCGCCCACAGTCTGCCTCAGGCCTGCCCAGACCCTTGCAGGAATGATCTGTCCAAGCCCCACTTCTATTAAATGTGGGGGCCATCTACTTAAGGGCCCCCAATCACTGTAATGCATACCTTGTTGAGCTACTGTGCATGCTCAGTAACTTGAATAAGGGCAACGCTGTGCTCGAAGGACATGGCCTTGGAAACAACATCATTGGGAATGAGGTCCAAGAAGTGGGACTGTCCGGGCAAAGCCAGGACGGTTGCAATTACAGCTTAGCCAAAGCCAAATCTTTTTTCAGTAACTTACATAAGGGTGACACTCTGACCCCAGGACATGGTACTGGACACAGCATAATTGGGAATGAGGTCCAAGAGGCGGGACTGTGCCGGCAAAGCCAGGATAGTCAGCATCTGTGGATTAGCCACATCCTAAAACCAAACTTTTTTTTTTCATTAACTTAAAAAAGGGTGACACAGTGACCCCTGGACATGGCCCTGGACACAGCATCATTAGGAATGAGGTCCTAGAGGTAGGATTGTCCCGGCAAAGCCTACAGCTTATCCATACCCTAAAGCCAAACTTTTTTACAAACATTTAAATAAGGGTGACACTGTGATCCCAGGACATAGCATTGGACACAGCATCATTGTGAATGAGGTCCAAGAGGCAGGACTGTCCAGGCAAGTGAGGACAGTTGGCTTTTACAGCTTAGCCAACCCCTAAAGCCAAAGGTTTTTCCAGTAATTTAAATAAGAGTGACACTGTGATCCCAGGACATGGCTTTGGACACAGCATAAGTTGGAATGAGGTCCAAGAGGTGGGACGGTCCCGGTAAACCAGGACAGTTGGCATTTACAGCTTAGCCAAACCCTAAAGCCAAACTTGTTTCCAGTAACTTAAATAAGGGTGACTGTGAGGTAACGCCTGTCACTACGCATGCGCAGGGTCCTGTTTTTCGTACAGAAGTTAAGTGTGCGCAACGGGACATATGCACTGGCGCACAGGAAGTCATGTGGTGACCTCTGGCTCTCAGGAAATGATGCAGTGACCTCTAATAGACCAGCCTATTTAAACAAGCCTGCCTGATCCCCAGGTGTTGGATAGCTTTCAGTTTGTTCCTGTGTCTGATGTCGGTTTCCTGGTCCTGTTCCTGTCTTTTGACCTGGATTGCTCTTGACTACTCTGATTGCCACCTGACCTTTACCTGTTCACTGGATTTGCCACTGTCTCCTGCTCTGTACTTCGCTGCCCGGCCGGTGTGACCCTTGGCTTGTCTGACCTGGTCCTGACTCTGGAATTTATCTGCATGGTGTGGCACCTGTGCTACTTGCTGTTCATTCAGACTCTGTCTCCACCTCCAGAGTCTGTGGGACACGAGGTGCGAGGGAAGCCTCCTCATCCAACCGGTCTTCAACCAGGTACGTGATAGTGACACTGTGATCCCAGGACATGGCCTTGGACACAGCATCATTAGGAATGAGGACCAAGAAGCGGGACAGTCCAGTTGGCATCTGTGGCTTAACCAAGCCCTGGAGCCATTTTTTTTTCTCACAACAAGAAGTGAGAGAAAATATCCCTGAAGTCAGGAAAATCGTCTATTGGTGTCACTGAACAGGTGTCCATGTCAGAAGATCTCCCGCCACAGGGACAGAAAGTGATGGTAAATCTTCTGATGTGGGCACCAGTGACCAGTGTTCCAGTGACGCAAAGAGTAGATTTTTCTCACTTTCTGGATATTTTCACTCGTGTCCTGGGGCAGAAAAATGTCCCAATGGGAAAAAAAACAAAAAACACATTTGTAACCTTTCCCTGCTCTATTCATAAGTAAAACAAAAGTTTTCGCTTTTGATAGACTTCATAATATTTAGGGAGTAAAATTCCCGTAGCTTTGAAACACAGAGATTAATTCTCCCCATCTTACCCCGGCAGGACATAACACTTCATTTTTATTGCTTTTAATTATGAAAAAGAAAATCAAATAAAACCCAGATGCAATAAAAACAGATTATCAGACAAACGTGTCCGTCTGGGGGCCACTTCCAAAGCTCCAGTTTTATTTTTATTTTTTTTGGTGGACACGATTCCCCAACTCTATTTGTGCACCTTTATAAATAGACTTTCTTTATATAACACCCCACCCCCCGCCACCTTCTTTTCCACTCTGTTTATCAATAAAAGCAGAGACACGAGTCTTGCAATAAGGCTTTGGCAGAGTGAGCGAGGCAAATTTATTATCTTCGATCCTGACTTTATCTCTTGCTATTAGATTTGGGATGGCTCTCAAGTGCTCAGATGATATGAGTAAATCACTCATTAGGCCGCGTGACTCCGCCGGTAAAAGCAGCCACTTCGCAGGCGGAGGACGGAGATATGGAGGCGAAGGCAAAAGAATATAAAGGGAAAAAAAAAAACAGAACAGAGTGGGGTCGCGGGTCATGTGGTGCATTTCCTGCGTCAAGTTGTGCATTATTTCCAAGTTAATAAAAGTTTAACACCCCGTCGCAGACGGTATGTGATGTTAAAGTGCGTGCCTGAAGTGTACCGGGATTTTTTTTTATTGTTTTGGCTGGTGGTGTCCAGAGGTTTAGACAAGACGGCACCTTCCGCGAGCCCGGAAAGATGATGACTGCGGTGGAAGAGGTAATATCTGCCATCTGACGAGGGAGCAGGCCATTAATCAAGTCATTTCGACAAAGTCAACTTTTTTTTTTTTTATTGATATGCAAAGAAACGGACGGAGGGCCCACTGTTGACGGGAACTTCTGGTTTAGCTAGAAATTTATCACCTTTCCATAGCGCAATAAAACAGCAAATTCCTGAACATGTCACTGTTTTATGACGTCTCTTATTTAAAGTAAGCCTGTGCCCAGACCATGAAGTATTTACATATTCTGAGCAAAGCGTAAAATAAGCCCACTGTAGCTAGAAGCATTGTGGGGAAATTGATTTTCAAAATTCACAACACAAAATTAGCTATTTTTCTATGAGAGCAGAATCTTGGTAGCCCTCTATTGTAAGCCCTCACGGGCAGGGCCCTCCTTACCATCTTGTCTTGAATTGTATGGTCATTGTAATGTCTTCCTTATATTGTAAAGCGCTGAGCAAACTGTTGGCGCCATATAAATCCTGTATAGTAATAATAATAATAATAATGTAAACACTCAGCAGGTGTTTCTAAGTTGCTTAAAAAAAATGTGAATTGTGGAGAAATTGGTTTTCAAAATTCCCAGCATAGGCAATAAATAATTAGCTTTTTTTCTATGAGAGGAGAATCTAAGCGGCCCTCTATTGTAAACACGCAATAAGTGTTTCTAAGGTGTTAGAAACATTGTGGAGAAATTAATTTTCAAAATTTACAACGCAGGCATTCAAATCTTAGCTTTTGTTCTATGAGAGCAGAATCTTGGCAACCATCTAATATAAACACACAGCAGGTATTTCTGAGTTGCTAGAAACAAACTGAAACCTGACTTTGCCTTTGAGTATCTTTGAGAATGAATAACGTCACAACGAAAGCAGCTAGAGAGATCAGTGATGTTTTTTTTTTAAAGCTCCCTTATTGCTTTTATAGTTCAGAATATGCAAATGGTATAATATCCATAGTCTGAGCACAGGGGCACTTTAAGGAGAGCCCGCTCCCTAGCTCAGAACTCTGTAGCTGGATGCAATATGGTTAAAAAAATAACTAAAATTAAACAATTTAAATCAGGGACGTCCCGAGGCTGGGTGACACCTAGAGCGGTAACCGAGCGTCACCCCTCTGAGACGTCATCGCGCACGCGCAGCAGTATTCTGATACCTGCCGGCGGCAATCTTGGTGATGGCCGCCGGCAGAGAGAGGAGGGGAAAGTCACCCGGCAGGATAAGGAATGCCGCCGGGTCCCCTCCTCTCTCCTGATACCGTCGGGCGTTCGGTCCATGACGGTCCAAGTCATTTTGGTGTCACCCCTCCAATGGTGTCACCATCTCTCTCTCTCTCTATATATATATATATATATATATATATATATATATACACAGAAATATTATATTTTACTTGTCCTGTGCCCCTGATCATTGCTGTGTCTCATAGATAAGCTCACTGAAAAACCTTCTGTATCCAACTTATTTCTGGGTGTGTTGGGTGTCTTGTCCCCCCTGCTACATGCTGTGGTTCCATCTCCCGGCCCCACGTCACTATTGTGCCCCGTAGGAACATAGCGGCTGTTAAAAGAAACTACAGTGCACAGATGGGGATCAGGCATTTATAGCTCCCATGGATGGAGAATATTGTCTGCAACAGATTTAAGATCCGAAGTGCGGACCGCAGCATAGCCAATATTCATTTTTTTTCTATTTTGGATAGAGCCAATTTAAAAGGAGACCCAGAGCATATCTCTATGGTAGAGACAGTAGGAGATAAATGTAATGTGTTCATTATACCCAACTCCTTGCTGTGCTTTCTGAGACCTGGCCCGGAGTGTATCAGTATTGTTGGCTCACTGCTTCTAGGCCGCGTGCTTTCTTCTTCCTCTTAATCTCTGAATTCTCAGGAAGTCTATGGCATTAACAACAGGTTACTGCATTCTGAAAACCACAGGGGTTAAAGAGTAGGTAGAATAGGATCATTGAGCCAAGGGTACCGGAACATTTTTTAGAAAGCCGTGCCTAGGTAAGGACAGCATGGAGGTAAGTGTAGTTATAACATCACTCTTACCTTACCTTACACATTTCTTCTTTTCTTTACATGTACATGCAGGCCAAGCTGTCCGGCAAAAGTGACATTCACTGGGGTTGGGACAAAGCCATATAACAACGCCGAGGGTGTCTGTTTTTAATGTATATGCTTTAAACTGTTTGTAAGAGACTTACCTGCAGATGGACTCCTGCACAAAAGCACGTACAAGTATGCAATCCATTGCCCAAAGTTCCCGGAAAATGCACTTTAGCATGTGAACGCGTGCGTATGGGAACGTATATGCGCAATGGGAATGTGCTCGTTAGCATACAGGTGCACGCTCATTAGCATGCACACTATCCTATATAAACAGACATGAAGCCATGACCAAGTTGCTGAGTGGTCTTCAGCTTGTCTCTGTGTGACCTGTACTCTTGTTCTTGTATCCTGACTTCCTGTGTATGGCTTGTGACCATTTGACTTCACCTCCTCCTCCTGATTCGGTACCTCTGCTCTCTGATCTCCTGTGTATGACCCAGGCTTATGTTTCCTGACCCTGCTCCTGATCTGTGATTCGGCACCTCAAGCTTTGGCTCCCTGTGTATGACCTCGGCTTGAACCTGACTTCCCTCCTGGTCTGCCACTTGGTGGATCGCTCCATCAGCATCCTGAGCAATGACATCCTGCCAGTGCTTCCTTGGCCTCATACCCGTTGCCTGCTCTGGTTTCAAGGGGTCCCGGTGTCATCCCGGGCCTGCCGATTCACCAGCTGGTCCAACGCACTCAAGCGCCTCCTCAAGAACCGGCCAGCCACCAGTATCTGCACCTGTGCTCCGCTGTGTCTCCTTACATCCCCTGTCACTACTTCCAGAAGAAGAACAAAAACAAATGATGAGATAACTGAATAGTACTCAACTAGTCTAGGGGACCCAATAAAGCAGATATACTCATCAAGCCGATGACGTCATCATGTCGTATGCAGGTTCATTCACCTGCATAAGACATGAAGATGGTGAAGGACATTCCAGGCGGAATGGAAGGCCGTCAGGTGAGGGCTGCGGGAGCCAAGGAATATAAAACTTCTTTATCAGAGCCACCTAGAAAAAATGAGTCTAAGTTTTTCAATTTTCCCAAGATCGAAACCTCTTGAAGGCCTCATACACTTGCGCACATGGGGGCTGCACATGCAAAAACGCAGATTATTTTCCTTGCCCATGAAGCCGCAGGCCTGGCACAGGCACCCATAAACATCAATGGCGGGTAAATACCGGTGCCTTTGTAAAATCGCACATGTGTACCAACATCGAACCTGAATGCAGACTGTCTGTGGTTGGGGCACAAGTTCATATGCACCCCATGTGCTTGTGCGCTTGAGGCGTGAAGGTCTTCAATGTCCTTGTCATTTATCTAAACTCCATCTAAAACTACATGTCCATCCATCTACTGGCAGGTAATAAATCTACGTTATGGGTGAAACTCAAATGAATCACATTATATGTGTGAAAAAATGATCCAAGGCAACCGGGCCTGCTGTGTTTTTCTTGGAAGACGTTTTGCTGGTCATCCGAGCAGCTTTCTCAATTCATTCCTGAATTGAGAACGTTGGTCGCAGTTGCCTTGGTTTATTTCTTTACATATACACCATGACCTGGGTGATTGAGAACCTTCACAGACATTCTTTTCCTTTACTCAGAGTTCCTCTAATGGAAGCCTCTAGATTTCTGTCTTCACATCTTCCCTTGAACTCCGAAAAGGAGCAGCCTGTGTATCTGCCAAAGTTTTTATTTCCCCGCTTCTACCTATAGAGCGCAAAAACAAGTCATGACAGGTTCTCAAGCGCTTGCATAAAATATTCCGATTAGCGTCAAAGTTGAGCCGAGCGAGTTTGTTTTGAGGCTGCTCTACCTGCCGAATGGCGGAGCTCGCTTGAAACGGAACGGCGGCACCGCGTCTTTGTTTCCAGGATGATGTTCGGGGGGTCTAGTCAAATGGCAGGGGAGGACAAGTAGGAATACACTCTAATTGAGGCCTCAGTGAGGTACATTAATTGGATCTGACTGAGCGCTGAAAATCACTTCACCAGACGTTCCTAAAGTATTAGATCTGCTTAAAGAGAACCTGTCACCAGACCTTTCGTTTCAACAGCAGCCTTCCCGTAAGAATATATGTGCATTTAAAGGCACAGTCCACCTAAATGTAATAAATGCACATATATAAATCATAAAAAATATGTATTTATTAAATGTTTTCAATTGAAGCCTTCAAGCATTGCAACCGAAATCAGTGCATCACGGTGCAATATGCAGGCTTTTGCGTTATTATCCCAGTGGCAGGTCCATACAAAGGTACAGACCTTCTGTTGCGGGCAGGAGAAAGAAATCAATGGACTGCAGTTGATGCGATTGTACTTGTACTTGTGCTTCATTGAGGTCTATGAGTCCCTCTTCTGTGCTGCCAGATGGAACTCATAGTCTTCCCATTCCCATGAAAATGGACCTATGAATAGATGGCACATCTGTGTAGGTGGATGTTCCAGGAAGAAGCACCTTGCAATTCAGGTAAGTGGGGGGTGGGGGGGCATGCGACCATGTCCTATATTAAACCCAAATGTCAGAAGCCTCCCTTCACATCAGAGTCCTCAGTCACCCTTCATACCAGAGTCCTTTCATCCCAAGACTTTGAAGCGCCCCTGAGGAAGCCGAAAGGTACCCCGGGGGTTCCACGGCACACTGGTTGAGAAAGGCAGCTTTATAGTATTCCCCATCTATTCTTCCCCGATATATATGGTGGGAGGGGCAGAGGAACTGGGCCAGCACAGTTGGTAATTAGACACTCCCAAATGAGGAGAGGGCTATGATGTGCAATTGGAAGGGGATGTGCGAAGGAAATGACTCTTTCTCAAGTGTCCCCACACTTGCAGTCTTGGTCACAACAGCCATTCAAACAAATAGGGTCAGGCAATAGGAAATATTTCCAGTGGGGGCACAGCAATAAAATCTTGGCCAAGAGTCTAAACTCTTCCCTACTACGAAAAAAATAAAAACATACTTTTTTTAATACATTAACTTTAATATAC
>NW_017306330.1:1606220-1606668 GCF_000935625.1 Nanorana parkeri | reverse complement strand
ATTTATTAACTTATTTTTTTTTTTAAGGGATTTTTCTTTTGCAATAAAATAAAGGACCCGGCTTCTCCTCTGATATTTCTCAGTGACTCACTTACGGCGGAGGGCTCATTTTCCAAAGCGGGGCCTGATTTCATTTGTGCACAATATGGCAAACGGCGTAAAATGCATTTCAGCCACCGGCAAGCGGCCCGGCCGTGACACGTAATCCGGCTGAAATAAATTGCCGCAAAAGAAGGAAAACTGGGTAAAAGCACAGGCGCAAAAGCAAATGTTCATTTTCCCACCGGCCTGGCCGCGGCACAGAGAACGTATCGTTCCCCCGCAGTCATTAAGGAAAAAAGGACAAAATATAATGCAGTAGCTATATATCTGAAGTAGGACACTTCAAAAAGGGCACAGGCTATTACAGGCTTCTGAAAATATTACGTATAATTCCATCCGCCAAGAT
>NW_017306330.1:1592552-1606180 GCF_000935625.1 Nanorana parkeri | reverse complement strand
TAACTAACATTAAAAATATATTTTTTTTTATTTTAGAAGCAGTTGCTTTTATTATATCCCGAGGCCAAATCTAAAGGTCGTGGCTAATTGGCAACGTAGGCACTGGGCTCAAGCTACCTATGGATGAATGTCACTTAACCGATGACCTTTTTGTACAGCAACAAGGTTGGCGTTCTGGTACGGAATTAAGGATAATGTGAATTAAAACAAAAAACATAAAAATATGACATAAAAAGCATAAAGCAACGCGCCTAATTGCTTATTTTTTTCACGTTCAGGTTTAACAGCCAATTTAGAAAAAGAAGGAAGGGAGAGGATTCATTCTAAAAGGTACAAAAATACGGAGCCAGAACCTTGTTACTAGTAATTGATGCACATTACGGCAGTGATAAAAGCGTAATACGCGGAGAATCGTCCAAGAAGGTGTCATTTTTGGAAAATGAAAGTGGAAATCCTGCATATCAATGGCTCCGTATAATGTGATGGATTTGTGCTGCTCTGATGGGGGAGAGCGTTTAATACAACAGATTTTCTTACAGACGGTGGAAAGTGGAAAACAATTAAAGTTAGCGAGAATGATATATGTCTTAGTTCGGCCCCGTTTGATGTTTTATTCATTCGGGCGGATTTGGCTTTCTCGCGTGGCGCGGAGCGGGCAAAGGGGGCGGGAGAGTAAACAGGAGAACAAAGCTCAATTTACAAGAAAACTGGGAAGTTGTGTTATGGTTTAAGGGAGTACATATAGTCGGAGTTATTACCGCATTGTCTGCCATGATAAAAAAAAATTCGGGCTTGCCGTTGGATGTTTTATTCATTCGGGCGGATTTGGCTTTCTCGCGTGCCGCGGAGCGGGCAAAGGGGGCGGGAGAGTAAACAGGAGAATGAAGCTCAATTTACAAGAAAATTGGGAAGTTGTGTTATGGTTTAGGGGGTACATATAGTCAGAGTTATTACCGCAACGTCTGCCATGATAACATTTTTTTCAGGCTTGCCGTTGGATATTTCCATGACTGCGCTTCGCACTGGTTCAGTCGACACTTTATGGTTCCTTTGGGCCACCACACCACAACCCAGTTATACTTCCTTCACACTACCCAAACCCTATTCAATAGCAGCCAGGGTTTCCATGCACTGCAGTGATGATGGCCAATGAGAGTCACTGTGGGTTTGGAACCCCACTGTGTTACACTGGCACTAGGACATGGCACCATAAGCTTCTTTTCTGCACACCACTTCTTGGGAAGTCATTTTGGCTAGCTTGTAGCAATTGTTTTATCTTGGCTGGAAGGCTTGCCTTGTGTTGCACTTGGCACTTAGGCATTTATTTGACACAAGCAATTTTGACCCACAGATTACGGAGGGTGTGGGTACCTTCAGGGCCGACCTTGATGCCAGGGGGGGGTCAGGTATTTTGCCTCTCTTTGGAAGAGCCCTCACTAAGTACTTCGTAGACCGGCTTCGGCATGGTTCCTAGGGATCAGTGTCCACCTGCCTTTGGTCTAGGTGGACTTGAGTACCTTGTCCCGTCTGGGTAGGGCTGTAGCTACCATGTGGCGAGTGAAGCACTTGCCTCAGGCACAGCTGAGAGGGGGCGAAGCCAGGGCCAGCCCTGGTTGCGCCCCCTCGCCCCTGTTGCCATGGCGAGCACAGGACACCATTGGCAACAGGGGCACCAGGCGACCAACACAGCTGTGGCTCGGCAGGCAGAAGAGGAGCGGCACAGGCTCCAGCTTCTCCTCGGATCCACGCTGCTCTCCCCATATGGATGGGCGGAGTACTCTGTGTACTCAATATCTTTTTCTATTTCAAAAGGGAAATGTCAGGGGTCTGTTTAGACCCCTGATATGTCCCCCAAAGCCCCCTAACAGTAAAAAAATAATAATAATAAATGAAAAAAAACACACACACACACACTAGACATGTGCAAAGTCTAAAAATGAGTTTTGGACGAAATGAACGGAAACAAAAAAATGTTTTCATTCATTTTCTCAAAGTAAACAAATGTTTATGACTTCACATACCACACACGTCTGTTGGGTTGGGGGGGACCATTTTATGTTCTTGCCTCGGGCGTAAAAGGAGCTAGCTATGGCTGTTGTTTGGGGTCTTGTTCCCTGGCTCCCTCGGGGGAGGGGGGTCACTGAGGGATTTGAGGCCCTTCCTCTTCAAAGGAGGACCACAACACCCTTGTGTACTTTTTGTGTGGTGTGACTTCACACTTCATTTCTTTGTTCACATGGGTTTGTTTTTGATGCATGCACCATGGGCGTTAAAAAATATCTGTATGTACTTTGAGATATGGCTCTATAATATTAGGATCCATCATTGGATGTCATGTTGGCCCGGGACTATAAAGGGATGATTTCCTGGCTCCACCCACTATAATAAAATTAGGAATAAACACAATGCTTTTGGGATTTGTGATGGGAAAAGAGACATGTAGATGCATGATGCTCAGTTTACTAAGCTCACTCACCAAAATAAGGATCCATATTTCCAAGAAATAACATGAGATTTCAAAATTATAGTCAAATGGCTAAAATAAAGACCCCACAATTTGTGCTAATTTCATTACATGTACACTGTTTCATGAAGGCTTCACACTGGTTCAGTGGAGGTTTTTTGGATCATTTTAAATAGATGCCAACTGGTCTCGCTGCCGGGAGTCCCTCATCTTGGCCTACTGTCTTGCCAAGTTCATGTCCTTAAAACATGGCATCAATCTTATTTGAGTTACTGCACACGAACAGTAACTCAAAAAGGCATTGATTGTGGGGATCACATATTTAGGGGCAGGTTCTGAGAGGAACAAACACATAACACGGGTGAGATGGGGGGTGCTTGCATATACACTATATTGCCAAAAGTATTGGGGCACCCTCATTGGATTCAGGTGTTCCAATCACCTCCATGGCCACAGGTGTATACAATCAAGCACTTAGGCATGGTTCACACCTGGGCGTTTTACAGCGCATTCCGACTTCCAAGTTCCGTCCCTTGCGAGCGACCGCGTTGCAGGGGGGCAGAGGCGGTGGGAAGTTTAAAAGTTAAACTAAAAACGAAAAAATATTTTATTTTTTTTAAATAGAGAAAATAAAAGGAAAAAAAAATCATATCGCCAGTGAAACGCGCGTTTCACTCAACAAAATAACGCAAAAAAAAACGAGCTGAAAAACGAGCATACAAAGAACGCTCAGGTGTGAACCCAGCCTTAGGCACGCAGACTGCTTCTACCTGACCTCACAAATGCGCTTCTGGGAAAATGGTCCAACATTCCCATAGACACACTCCTAGACCTTGTGGACCCCTTCCCAGAAGAGTTGAAGCGGTTAGAGCGGCAAAGGGCGGAGCCAACTCAATACTGAACCCTATGGACTAAGACTGGGATGCCATTAAAGTTCATGTGCGTGTAAAGGCGTCACAATACTTTTGACAATATAGTGTATATAGGGATGAAGTCTAGGTGAGGGCAACCCACAGGCATGGTTTGGGCATGCCCTCTTGGTAAGTGAGCTGACCAAATATTAGCCATGGGAGGCGATAACACTGTCCCACAATCCGGGACCAGGACATTGGTAAATTTGCTTTTGGTCAACCTCACCACAACCTGTTTGTATTAGAGAGAGGGATGTATTTATTAGCCTCTAGAGGGAGAGCTGCATGATACCGCAATCTTTTAGCTACCATGGCTAGCATGTGCTAAGATAATAGTCATGCATGGCATTGCTTTCCCAGCAGAATAGCATTTATTTTACTGAAGCACGGTGTATCAAACAATTGCCATTTCATCCTCTGTCACATCTCAGTGCCGTTGATCTCCTGTAGATTCTTCTAGTCTACATGCACTCCGGCAATGGCTGCATGGCATTTCTCAGGGGGTGGGGATGTCCTGATGGTGACAATAGTCTATGTAATGTTAAAATGGCCACATGTGAAAGGGTGACAACAGAGGAGCTCTAATGGCAGATGGGGACAGAGCGTTGTCACCCTATAACAGCCAAGGACTTTCATGGCCAAATCACTAATAAATGAATGAAAGTTGCAGATCTAAAAGGCTGAAAGCTGCGTTTGAAAAATGACATTATGATGTTAAAGCTCTTGTGAGATTTTAGTGATGGGGCTCACATATACATTTCTACACAATCGCAGCTTGATGCCTAGAACAGCTCCAAAAGCATCTTTAGGAGGAAAATAAGACAGGCCTCATTTAGCTCCTTCATCCTTTTTTAGATCTTCCCATGTGGTAGTCAGCTGTGCTTGACGTATTAATAATGAACTCCAGGCATATACAAATTAAAAAAAACAAATCTAATCAATAAAAATCAAGTCATCTTCTATTTTCAAATGAAATTCATGTATTCCCCTGCACGAGACTGCAAGAGAATGGGGACAAGCTCGGAGCTAAGCAAGGCTCTACTACTTTGAGCAGGGCTGCCAGTCTAACACTGAACGTGCTTACAGGAGGGGAAAAGCACACAACCACATCAGCTCCTTTTTCATCCAGTCACAGGCTGGGGGTGTGTCCTGGACCAGGCTCCCCTATTTAACTGCAGTGTAGTCTATAGGGAGGTCATGGAAGCGGGTGTGTTGCCCAGCAGGAGTGTCTAGATCACACCAGGGTGCCTTATGACCTCCTCAGGGGTGCCTCAAAATGTTTACACAGCATCATGCGTTTCCATGGTGCAGGTGGGCCATGGTGAATAGAGAGTGAAAGGAGGGATTATGATGTGAAAGAGTGACTCTGATGTGAAAGGAGGAGGTTCCTAATGTAAGGGGGGGCACATGATGTACAGGGAACTCTGATGTAAAGGGGAATTCTGATGTGAAAGGGTGACTCTGATGGGAAAAGAGGAGGTTCCTAATGTGAAGGGGGGGCACCTGATGTAAAGGGGGGCTATGATGTGAAAGGGGGCTTTTGATGTGAAGGGAGAATTCTGATGTGATGGGGGAATGCCACTTTTTGTGTGTTTTTTGCATGCTGTCCTACCCTAAAAATACTTACCAGACTCCTATCTCAGATAAGGACCTGGTATGGATTTTGGAGGGAACACATCAATTTTTACATTTTTCACATTTTAGACCGGGGGTGCCTCAAGATTTCAGGGGGTGCCGTGGCTGAAAAAAGGTTGATAATTGTCGATTCAGTTGTGCATTTTGCTTGTTACCTGGAACTTCAAGCGGACTGGTGTGATCTGGTCCAATCACAGCCCAAGTAGCCACCCCATGTGCCCAAGCCCTAACGCACCAAATGCTTTCTTTTACCCGTGCGCTGTTGTGTCATTGAGACATTGAGACATCAGACAGCTATTTAATTATGTACACAACCCAGATGTTATCATGCAGAACTTGTGGTATTGCGACTCCCATGTTGCCGTAAACTGTGTTGGATGTTGCTGCTATATAAATGCTAATTGCAATGATAAAGCTGCCGCGGAAAATAAGGTCAGGAAAATGTTCCCTCTCTTTTTATTTTATGACTTCTCGGCTCCTTCCACTCTCAGCGACTCTTCCGGACTTGCAGGGATTTTGACTGGTAACATGTCATCCATCGCAAACCATAATTAGGTCACAAAGCAATTAAGTTCACTCTGCACCCCCGTTGTGTATTGCTGCAGCATGAAACTGGGGAAATCGTTGTCAGACAGAATACATTTTTTTAATTTGTGATTTCATCTAATAGAGTCAGAAATGTCAAGGAGGAAGACCGAAAAATGTGGGAACATAGATGGATGGATTTTGTTTTACGCACGGCTGCATTATAGAGATCTGCACAGTAGGATGATATCAATAATCTTTTACTACTCACACACCACTGGCTGGCCACTGTTAGTTGATTGGGGATTGGTTCCTAGTACTTAGCATTATCCCCCCTTATGAACTTTACTATAGGAAAGCCAAACTCAAAATTAACAAATGGAATGTAACCTAGTAAGAGAGTATTGCCCTCCTCTCCACATTCTGTTGGCCGGTCTATGTGTCTATTGTCAGTAATAAACTCTTTGTACTAAATTCTCTCCCCACATTTGTTCCCCATGCTTACAATTACCAATTACATGAGTGCACGCAGTTTTGGGTCAACTTCAAACTTGGAACCTCCACCATCACTTTCCGTTTGGCCTTGTCTTTTACCAGGTAATGTTCTCCTTAATGTTACGACTGCCCTTCATTTCCTGGATGTCTTCCATCTACCATGTTATCCCTCTCCCTTTCAATACCGTACTCTCTTCCACAATCTTGCGCAGCTCTTTAGCCAAGTTTCTTGCTATACGGACAATAATATTGGCATTTTCTCTTTAATGTTCCTTCCAACAGACGTAGGTTTGCTTCATTGACTTTTTGCAGCACCTCTTCACCCATGACCATGTCCATTCAGTCCATTTTCAAGGTCCTCCAGTAAGGACCACAGTTCAAAGTTGTGATCTCCTATTTTAGAGACATTGTGAGGGAAAACATTTTTGGACCATACCTGAGAATGGACCAGCAATCTGGATTGTTCCTCATCGGTGTCTCTAGAAACTTTGTTTGGCCTTGGTGATTGCAGATCAATTGCCAGGTAAACAGACTGTCTATGACCATACTGAGGGGATTTTGTTATATGATGACCACCACTTTACAAGCTTTACATGAAATACTGTGATCAAAATATGGAACATCAAGCAAATAAAAATGTAAAAGCCCCATCATAAATTACCACTATACAATTATAACTGTGTACTCACTGGAACTGTAAGAGTTCTCCTTTTAAAGTGAACATATGCGGAGCCAATGCAGGACAGAGACGGGTTCCTTTAACTGACCACTTTACCCTTTTGCCCTGACAGAGAGGAGAGAAAAAGCTTTAGGCCATTCTAGGAAGAGCTTGCACAAGGCTCAGGACCCTCCTCCTGCTCCCACATGAATGGTACATGGTACTGGTGATTGTAGAAAGGAGGAGTAACATAGTCCCCATACTCAGATGTACCAGATATATTACTTTTCTCTGGCAGATGAAGATAGAGAAGTGGAAACAAAGGGTGCAGAAGTGAAGGGGTAGGGGGCAACTAAGTGAACCTGTAGCTTTGCCTTGTATAAATGCTAAAATTCCTAATCAGGCTGACAGTGGGAGTGATGGACAAGCCAGACAATTAGGTAAGTCACCCATTTACTCTCTGATCTTCTTCTCCTGGGGTAACTAGAGATCGCAGGCTATATGGTGGAAAGATCTGGGTAGGAAGCACAGGGGGAGGTGTTTTGGTGGCATGTAGTAAGGCAGTGATCACGGCAACATAAAACTGTATTACATTTGAAGCTACAGCAGCAACACAATATGACCAAAATTATGTGGACACATCTACAAATGATTGAGTTGAAGTGTTCCACTGAAGGGTACTGGTAATGCTAAATCATATTAAGACAATTTAGAAAAATGTGCTGCTCCATCCCATGGTCCCATGGTGCGGAGAAGGCCCTTTTCTAAACCCGTATGACTGTGCCCCTGTGCACAAAGCTCCATAAAGAAATGGTTTGAAGAGTTTGATGAAGAAGCTCAAGTGGTCTTCTCAGAACCCTGACCTCAACCCTATTGAACACCTTTGGGATGAATTGGAATACTGATTATTAACCAGGGCTTACCACCCAACATCAGTACCTGACCTTACAAATGCTCTTAATGGGTACAAATCCCTACTCCAAAATCTTGTTAAAAAGCCTCCTCAGAAGAGTGGAGGTTGTTATAGCTTCAGAGGGAGACAACTCCCTATTAATGCCCACAGTTTAGGATATCTAGGTGTGATTGTCAGGTTTCCACCAACATGATAAGTCCTAGGATGTAGGAATGCCGGGAGACGAGGAGAGACACAAGGTAAGTCTATGGATGGCGTGCACCCGCATGCAGATACTGTGGGACAGGAAGTGCCAGCAATCACAGAGGAGGCAGCGCTGGATCGGAGACCTGCAGCAGCGCTGGAGAGAAGGCTGAAAACGACAGGAAAGAAGAAGATCGGATTAAGAGACATCATTTAAGGTAAGTGCTTTAATTTACATTGGGGGGAGGGAAACATATATTTGACTTTAATGTCACTTTAACTGTTTATAATTTTCCAGCACTGAAAACAGTGCAGAAGATAACCTTTACAAATGCTGTCCATCCTTCTTCCTGCCTCCTGGATAGTAAAGTCATAATTTGGCTACCTAGGCTATGAGATATAATAAAACCAAATATTAAAAAAAGAAAAGGTCATCAAAAAATTCATTAATTTGAGCTCCCTTTGCTCAATGGGTAATTTGGAAGTCGTTTCTCGTTTTTTGCTGTTCTAAGTGGTTATGAAGTTTGCGACTCTTTCAGTACTTCATGAAACTTTTAAGTGGCCGTTTTTCTTTGCATACATGTTAAGCAAAAATTGCCCTGTTAAAGTGCTCGGCAGTAATGAGGCAGTTCAGATAGGTATAAACTATAGTTCAACTCCGACAGGGTGCACCGTTGCTCATATCTGCTTTACATATCTTCAACCTGACCCCTTTTCCGATTAAAATTTGCACATTCCTCGGTGCAGATAACCAACGGGTGTCAGGAATGTACTGTATTCCACGAACAACCGTCTCATCAAAACCTTTCATGTAGTTTCTTAAGGCAAGGCAGCTTAGATTTCGAAATGTAATAGATTTGATTCTGAAGCTCAAAGGGTTAGTCATTTTCAAAGTGGCCCATTTCTAGAACCAGATAACCAAAATTTTTTTGTGTCTGTGCCCAACCTCATTAAGACAAAGCATAGACATAGAATAAAAGCACCAAAGCAAAAGGTGAGAGAGTTCAAGATGCTTTTAATGGTTCAGAATACTATCCTATCAATAAACCTAACTTGTTTCAGGGGTAATAACACTGCCCCTTCATCAGGGCTTAGAAGATGGAACATGATCTTGAATGCACTCAAATAGGGATGTTCAGATACCAAGTACAGTACCTGGTACAAGCACTGATACTTTTCCACCTCCAAGACTAGACTAGAATTAGGAGGCGGCTGTCATTTTTAAGGAGCATATGGGGCTCCTGGGATTTGTGCACCCTGTTTTAATGTAGTATGATTTTATATCTATCTATCTATATATATATATAATGCACCAACACTATTTTTATTTTTTCCAGGCCAAGTACAAGTACCGACACTTGTCCAAGTACTCATAGATACAATTCCTGATACATTTGTGTTTAGTGTCATGTGCCAGTTGTTCTAAAACAATACAGACTAATGATTTCAGGACAGTGATGAAGCACCAGGGCCCAGTCACAGCTGCAACTCCTGCAACACTGGTCATTCTCGTGAAAATGTATCAGCACTGGCATCTAAACTGGTATCTGAACATCCCTAGACTCAAATATATCTATAACTGCATGGTTCTATAATTGATCTGGGGAAAACTCTCTCTGGCCAGCATTGAGGAGTGCTGTGTGTGTAGCCACCTCCAGATATAATTCTGTAGGTCTTTTAGGCTCACATGGACACAAAAAGGAGGTGTTTACCATGAAGTTTTCATCCCAACCCCTGCATTTGAAAGCATGTACCTGGCTTATTGGATTACCGTATTACACAATTTTGCATCCATCAGGGAAGGCACCACATTGACCCCAATTCTGCACACATTATTTGGCAAGCATGGAGCCCTGTACTTTGATGGTTTGCCCCATCTGGGAGATTAGAGTTGACTGGACAGAGACTTTAAGAACACAGGTGCTCCACCACCTATGTACATGAAGCCTTAAATCCCAACTCAAGCTTAACAAAATAGTTATTTGTCCTATACCTATACTATGGTCAGTTAAAAAATATCTACATGAATATGGAAAAGATTAGCTGCAGGGAGATCACAGTTAATGCTGTGGATTAGTCCCTTGCCCTATGCTTGTCTTTTTCTTAGGCACAGCTTCCCGAGTTCAGGTCCTCTTTAAAGCCAAAAATAACAATGTAAAAATAAATTGCCCATAATAAGATAACATAACAAAGACCTGTTTCTGCTGCTGTATGTCATCTTTAGTGCAAAGGTTTCCTCCGCAATATTTTTCTCTACCCCGAGTTATCCTAAGTCTGATGGCCAGCATCATTCAACCAACTTCCTCTGAGCCCCGGGCCTTAGTGGACCCACCCCTAGCTTGTGACTGGACAATGACAGGAGAAGCAGCACAGTGAGGATTTCAACTCTCTGTCACTCTCCTTTTATCGGCGTGCTTCTTGTCAGCACATGAACTGATTGGCTCCTTGTATTGCTTCTTCCTTTCCCACTCAAGCCCTGCTGTATAGGGACTGCAAGAGGCCAATACCAGGTCACATTGATACTTACACTGCTTGCATTTTAAAACATTTAAACACATGCATCAATGTTCACAGCGCCGCATTAATTTGCATCACTTATATCTACCCGGAGTGACTCAGCTTCTCTGCTGCATCATAGGTTAACTGTTTTAATACAAAGAAAACTCAACATTTCTGGCTTTTTGCTATATTCTACAACAGAGAACGGAGGAAGGAGGGGCCAGTATGAGCTCAGAGTTCTCTCTTTTACAATGTGAAGTATTGACATGTCTGACAACATCTGCAGCACACAAATAAGTAACTTAAAATGGACCTTATAACATGGAATTTATTCCGCCAATCAGCATTGGGAAAGGCAACAATGAAATAAAAACAGTATTATTATGCCGGGGAGTACAGATTTAAAAAGAAAATAGACAGTTCCTTTAAGCATCACGATTTGCATGCTAACAGCCATAATGAATTACCGAGTCCCGCTCTCACCCTGTCTTGTCATCTATGTGACTATAAGACGTACACCATATTACAATACCTGCGAGAGAAGGCTGTGGACCGCGCATTAATTATACCATCTCGCGTAGCGCCAGGGGACTCCTTTACATTAGCTGTGCTACAACTGCTTAACAATGTAGATTGCAGGATGGCGTACGGCGCAGCAATCACGCTAAGGCACAAGTCGAAACACTGTAACCCGGTGATAGATTGCAGACCCTGGGTAATCACACCGTATAGAAGCATTCCATTAATTGGGAGGCCATTAAGAATATCTTCAGCAAAATACCCAGCCGTGCTTTGCCGGAGTGACTGATGGGTTTCACTCACGGAAAACCGCAAGCTCACAATTCATTCATCACATACGTGCATCTCGCCTGGAAGTCGCTGTACATCAGCTGCCATTTTCTGGAAGTTCCTGGGCTACTCTCAATGAGCAGACGTTTGCAGAAGCCAAGGAATGGTCATCGCTCTTTCATAATGTCCACACAGAACACCAAAAATGTTTAGTGCAAATTCCAGCCACACATATTGTATCATTAGTTAAAAGGGCCCAATGAAACACTAAGTTCTGGCCACAATGACCTATTGCTTTGCTTGGGATGGGCATATAAGTCAAATCACCAACTAGCTTCTAATAAAAGTGGCCACAATCGACCACCATTTCCTTCATTCTTATGAATGTTATACCTGCTTATCTCTACAGAAAATTGGGTCAGTTGTCAAGAGCCCATCAGTATGAAGACCATCTGAAACAACCAACCCAATTACATCAAAAGCTAACCACAAACGCAAGTGTGTATCCACGTGTTTCACATTTTTGCTGCCCCATTTGCATGGGGCTTCCATATTGTTGGTTATCAGCCAATCAAACTATGCAACAGGTGCTTGCTTAGATTGGTAGGTCTGCTACATAATTTAGGAGAGTTGGGTGTCCTGACTGGTCATCATCCTGGATGAACATTTGATAGGGATCGGTGAATACATCCACCCCTTGCTACTAATTCACAGGAAGTTCTCTTGAAATGAAAATGCAATGTATGCAGTGCAATGCAATGTCTTAAACAGACCCTGAATGGGCAAGGTGACAGAGTCTCTTAAAGCCCACCCCAACCACCTTATACTCAAACAACACAACCCCCACTGCTCCTTCTGTGGTTGCCACTGCAGATAATCCACTGCTTCCGATGTGGGGGGGCATGTGAGCTAATCCTAATATGCAGTGATTGGCCACTAGGTCTGAGTGCTCTGACATGACAGAGAGGGTTACGCAATTGCTGCTGTTAAGATACAATCAGTTTTTTTTACTTTGAGACAGCCATGGAAGTAGTAGCGGTGAGGGAGTGAGTATACAGTGGTCAGCATGGGTTTTAAACAGTTCCTGCCACATTGCCCTGAATGAGCAAGGAGTCAGGGTCTCTTTGTTGGGGCAACTCCATCCAAAATTGATATGTTGGAATATTGGGGTCGGCAACGACAAGTCAAATCACCATCATTATGGGTTGAACTTGATGGACCGGTGTCTTTTTTTCAACCTTGATAACTGTGAAGCCAACTAGCTTATAATGCAGGGGTAGGCAACCTTGGCACTGCAGCTGTTGTAGAACTAGAAAATAAACTTTAAGATCCTCACAGCTACAGGCATGACTCCCGGAGCCAGGCATGACTCTCACCACAGCATGAGTGCCATGGTTGCCTACCCCTGTTTTAAGGCCTTTTTGGAGACTCCACTGGTGAGTAATTCCTGTACCAGTCTGCATCTCCACCAAGAAGGACTATTCACCAGTATCTTGCTCAACATTATAGAGAATGCATTGAAGGAGCCATATGGCTTTGTAATGGCTGTAGACATTAGACATAGCTGGGTATTCCAGCAGCTATATGTTACCATCTGATTGCCTTAGAGATCAAAGACTCTGGTTTGTTATTTGACATACCACCTCAAAACAATAATAACACTTCTGCGTGGCATCATCCTTTAAATTACAAATTTTTTGTTTTTTAAATAAAATTTGACTTTAAAGTAAAACTGTCATGTGATAAACATGGGGGGCTGCCATTGCTGAACTCCTTCTGAAATTGCTAGATGCCTGGCTGTCATCAAAACCTCCTAAATCACTGACCGGAACCAGCGTTTGCAGATCAGGAACACTGGATACATCCAGAACGTCTCATCTGCCAGCCAGGCAACTGGCATATTCGGCAGGAGAGCTCAGTGATTGCAGCCCTCCTATATTTTCTGTCGGCGGCTTTCCTTTAAACAACATCCAAGCTTCCAGTCAACAAACTCATCAGAAAACAAGAAATAAAAGCCTGCATTTTGCATTTAAATGCAGCATTAAGAACGAGCAAACAACTGCGACAAGGCTTTTAATATTTCACAGCACAGAGCGCCGTCAACAAGCGGCGTTGTGTGATGGCGCACGGGCAACCCGCTGGGCCCCCTCACGCACCAGACAAGAGAGGCAGAGAGCAGTCGAACTGCTAAACGACATTCAGGAGGAATCACGCACGGAGGCCCGTCAGGAGGGCCTCACTCACCGGTTGCTTTCGGAGTCCGCTTCCTGCGATCCCTGAACGCCGCGCCTGACTGCAGGGCTTCCAGCAAGCTATCCATCACGCCTGTCTCGTCGCCCTCTGTTAAGGGAGAAAAGAAGACAATGCAAAATTAATCTCGGCGCAATTAAACTTGGACAATAAAAGGCGTGCATCAAACAGTCGCATTTTCATAAGACAACCGTATTAAAGGCATACATCAAGCTTTAGCGTTACAAGCGCTGTCACTCTGGGTAGGCCGCGCTCCAGCTTGGTTTTACAAGACTCTGTTGAACGAGATTCAATTCTTGCCCTGAA
>NW_017306330.1:1579447-1592485 GCF_000935625.1 Nanorana parkeri | reverse complement strand
CTTGTTTCTGGTATAATTTACAGCCTGTCGGAATTTAATATAAATATGGCTAATAAGTCGCCGCTGATTCGCTCTTAACGTCCCTTCCAGTGGCCCCCCGACCAAGACGTTGATGGCCTAATTTAATGAAATCAATCCCCGGCACGTTCACACGGCGAAGTTTATTTCCGCTGGGCTTGCGTTGTAAATACTACAAATACATCAGCTTCGGGTTGCAACTATTTAATATCCTGAAATGTCATGTCCCAGGCAGGGGGTGTATTTTTTAAGAGCATCAAAACTATCCCTCTGCTTTTTCTTTTTTAAAGCCTCTAAAAATAAAACAGGAGTTTGTTATCGCCCATCGGAAAGTTTAATAACCACGATCTGCTGGCAGCTGATAGACCGTGGCTAAGGTCAGCTGTATGCTAAGTTCACGAGGGGAAAAAGAGAGTTAGTTTGAGTTCTGCAGAAGAAAAAACAAAGGGGATTAACTCCTGATGAGGAAATCAACAACCGCTGATTAAAAGGTATCTATATTCAAAAACTAAAAATAAATGTGTTTCTATATTGAATTTACATAAAGTCTATGCCACTCCTAATAACGATATTGTCTAGTATTGTGATTGTAATGTCTTCCTTATATGGTAAAGCGTTGCGCAAACTGTTGGCGCTATATAAATCCTGTATAATAATAATAATCATTTAGAAGTTTGTAAACTTATTTACTGAAGATGCCCACAGGATAGACTTCTTCAATGCACTGAGAGCATTTCACTCTGCCCTGTGAATGGGCACTTCTTGGTGTCACCACTTGGAAACATCATCACAGTGAACACAGGAAACGCCCACAACGTAACATCATCATTGCTTGCTGGAAACAATGCATGATGGGATATGGAGCCTTGAGAAATTTAGTTTGTATCACATCAAGCAGCAGGGAACAGGCACAAAGCACAATGGGAATCCAGGAAGTTGTTATAAACGACGGGCAGAAGGAAGGCGGCACTCACTACATAAAAGGGATTTTTTTTCTAGTAAGCTTAAATTGTATTATTAGAGACAACTCTACTATGTATTCCTATTACAATGCGTTACAGCGTTGCATCCTGGGAAGGTTACTTCAGCAGAACATTGATTAGGAAATCTCACGAGATCTCAGGGAAAGGCATTTTCATCCCCTGAGATGATGTGCATGGTCACATGTTATAACAGGAGAGGCTTGCTCCAAGCTCGCTCCCGGGATGGACTACAATCTCATGTTTAGTTTACGGATTTCTAATGAGATTGTAGTCCATCCCAGGAGTGAGCTTGGAGCGGTGACTACTTTACAACCAACACAGAGACCATGGCGAACACAAGTAGCCCCCCTCCAGGAGGAAGGACAGTGTCAGCACTAATTCAGTGATGATTGGAGGATCTACAGCCGAGTGATACACAAATAAGAAACATTGTTGTTCATAGTTAAGATACTTACATTAATTTTTAGGTTTAACTCCTGAGTTTAGTGTCACTTTAAAGATGAAGTTTACCTTTCAGATCCTGTTATAGCTATATTCAGGGTGTAACATAAACCCTAATAACATCAAAATCCCTCATCCAAATGCCAAATCATACATAAACCACCGACCTCCCTGCTCTCTGCTGTGTTGCACTAAGATACTGTCAATCATCTTGTCATATCCCCAGGGCAAAAGACTAAGTTCAACATTTAGGGAAACATCTGAATTATTCACCACCGGCCAACTTTGCTTCTGCCTGTCCCTCAAGGCTCCGTTATTTCCCCAATGGGTGGTGCCATTTTACCTCTTGGAAAGTGCAGAGAAGCCAAGCTGCCAATCAAAGCCTGCATATCTGAGACATCTCCACCCTTCCTGCGATAGTCATGTGCCACTGCTCTCTGCAATCATTCGAAGTAGAGATGGGCCTGAGCTTAGTGCAAACACAGTTCGCCTGACTTTGCCAAAGCCCCCTCAAAACCTTGACCAACACAAACCCCTCCAGACCCAGCAGTTGTGGTGGGGACTTTCCTAGGGGGCAGGAAATGCACCTCTCTGCAACGGATTGGGCTGGGAGGAGGGGTGGCAGTCACAGTTTTGATCGGGCTCGGGCAAACTCAGGCGAACTGGCTTTGCAACAAGCTCAGGCATATCACTGGTCCTAAGGGACCATGTCACAATAGCGACTCTGTCACTAGTCAGCACAGGGCAGGGCAGCACATCTAACATTTCTATGCTGCACTTCAGAAACCGTTAAAGTTCTAAAGTTCTAGCCTCAGCCTGTAACTAGACAGTGAAAGAAGAAGCAGCAGACTGATGAGCTTATCGTTCTGTCTCTTTGCTCTCTCTTCCTCGGCATACTTCTTGCACCTCCTTTTGCTGTATCGGCCTCTCTCTGTCTGAGCTTTGCTGTACAGGGACTGCAAGAGGCTGATGCCAAGTCAGGTTTAGGTACTTGCACTGGTTGCTTCATAAAAAAAAAATTAAATGAATGGTGAATGCATGGGTTTCCTCCGGGTACTCCGGTTTCCTCCCACACTCCAAAGACATGCTGGTAAATTAATTGGCTGTTCTCTAAGTTGGCCCTCTATGTATGTATGCGAGATGGGGACCTTAGATTGTAAGCTCCTTGAGGGTAGGGACTGAAGTGAATGTGCAACTATGTAAAGTGCTGTGTAAATTGTCGGTGCTATATAAATTCCTGTAATAATAATAATACAGAGCTGCATTCATTGGTGTCTTTCCTATCTACCTAAAGTTTGGCTTTAATGAAGGAAAAATGTCATCAAAAGTCCAGAGCAAATGGGGAGTTTTTTTCCTTTTACCCGGTGCACTTTACGAGGCAAAATTGCCAGCGGCTTCAGCCGTTCTTTATGTCCCCGCGCCTCGAGATCAATTATAACAAATGTAAGATGGCTACACAGGAGAAGCCATATAGCCTGACATTAATGGACTGCACTCTTTTACCGCCAAGCAGTAAATGCAATTTAGGAAAAAAAACAAAAAAACTTCAAAACTGTCATCATGGAGCAACGCCGGCGCCTTCGATTCCAGCTTCCAAGTTCCTTGCTGAGGTATTGTTAGCGCGAGATCAGATATTGGCGAACAAAGTGGAGGGAGGAAGAAAAAGGCAGAATCTGTTTTTCTTCTGCAATTGCTGGACGCGGGATTATTACTCCAGACATCTTGACGAATGAGCGCAGTTTAGCTTTCCAAATAGGTCTATAGTCCATCAGTGGTAATCGCCATATGAGGAATGGAAAGGTACGGATGCTGCAGAAAGTGCCCGGAGCTTCCGGTGCTCGCAAAGACTCGTCGTTCTCTCTTAAAGCCCAGCTGAACCTTCATTCCAGGTGCATCAAAACACAGTGGGCGGAATTTATCAAACCTGGAGCAGACAAAAACTGGAGCGGATGTGCATGGCAACCAATCAGCTTCTCTCTTCAGTTTGTTCAGTTAAGATTTGAAAATGAAACAGAAAAGTTGATAAGTTCCCTTCAGGGCCTGTTCACATGAGTTTCAGGTCCGGATCTGCAGACGCGGTGCTACTGATGCTGATTTTTTTTGCTGGAGTGGGGCTAGTATGTTAGCTGCAGTGCAGTGCGTTTTTGACGCGTTTGCGTTTCCTGTGACATGCAGTATTTTTCTGTCGTAAGCTGAATGGACTGCGCACGTGAGAACTGTAGCCCATAAAACACATAGGGATACATTGGGATGCATTTTGAGTGCAGGAGCATACGGATCAGGTCAGCACACAAAACGGACGTCGTGTGAACAGGCACTTAATGTGTCCAAGGTTACAGCTCATTCAGAAAGCAGCCACAGCCTGAGAGGAAAAGCTTGTTCCATGCCAGCAGCTGCAGGTTGGCACACTTGCTCTTGGTGGGGAAGCAGGAGTCTCCCTGCAGAGGTCTGACACTCCTATTGAGTCAGACCTATAGTTTTGCAATCAGCAAAGGTTATGATCCCCACTGATTGGAGAGTTGTATCTCTGACTCAGCTAGGGGGAGTATCAGACCTCTGCAGAGAGACCACTAATACCACCCAGAGACAATGGCGTATGGCCGCTTTGGGGCCCGGGGGAGTGGGGCCCAGCCAGATGCCGTGCGGGCCGCCTGGGTCGCTATGGCATCCTCTGCTGGTGCCTTTCACCGGCGGCTGTGAGAAGAATGCGCTGCTGTTTAGATCACTGACAGTAATCTGTGCAGCAGCGTGCTCATCTCACAGCCGCTGGGGAGTTAATGAGAGCCAGCAGTGGCGGTGTAGCAGGCTGGACCCGGTGTTCTGTCGATGAGGAGGCGGGCCCGTGGTCAGCAGCAGATGAGGAGGCGTGGCCTGGTGACGGAGAAGGAGGCGGGGCCCATCAGCGATCGTGCAGGAAGAGGAGGCGGACAGGTAAGGAGTGTGACCAGCCCACTTGAGGGTGACCTGAGGGTGAGAGTCTATGGTGGGCTCTGTAGGGTCACCCTCAGGTGGGCTGCGTGGGATCTCAAGTGGGCACTGAAAGGGGCATAACTAGAAGTCACAGGGCCCCATACAAAATGTTGCTATGGGGCCCTGTGATTTCTAGTTACGCTCCTGCCCAGAGAGTAATGGCTGCATGTTGGCAGGGGCAGGATTTTGTGGCTCACTTACAAAGCAAACTGTAAGACATTGAACTGCCTCAGTTTGATGCACCTGGATTGTATTTAGAGAATTTAAACTAAAAGTTCAATTGGGCTTTACGAGGAAATATTTCATGATCATCTTTAAAATGTGTTTAAAGAAGGTAAAAGAAATAGCAAGTGTTTATCTAGGTGAGAAGTATTAGAGAGTTTCACACCCTGCAGAGCTGTCATATGTTCAGAGGAAGGACATCCATGAACACATATGTTTCTCATTTTCAGCTTCAAAAGAGTAAATTAATTCCCTGGAGATTATGACTGACAGTCACAGCTCCCCACAACTGACGGTTCACACTGATCGCAGGTTAGCGAATGCTGCGAGCATTCAAACATATGAAAAATGGGAAACGAGCTTTATATGTAAAGGAGAAAAGTTGAAGATAATTATAATCTACATTATGTCTCTATCTATCTATCTAATATCTATCTATCTATCTATCTAATATCTATCTATCTATCTAATATCTATCTATCTATCTAATATCTATCTATCTATCTATCTATCTATCTATCTATCTATCTATCTATCTATCTATCTAATATCTATCTATCTATTTATCTAATATCTATCAATCTAATATCTATCTATCTATCTAATATCTATCTATCTAATATCTATCTATCTATCTATCTAACTAATATCTATCTATCTATCTATCTAATATCTATCTATCTATTTATCTATTTATCTAACTAATATCTATCTATCTATCTGGTATCCGTGCCGATGCCGAGTATTTGGGCGGGCCCAAATGCTCCGATGCCTAGCCCAATACCTGAGCTTCCGGTATCAAGAAGGCGGGCAGTGAGTCATTCCAGGCAGTGAGGCTTCCAGATAGCTGAGCAGCCGGCTCCAAGCTCCCTCGTCACTTGGTGACAAGGGACGAGGGAGCCATCGGGAAACCCACCCTGGGAAATGATATGCAGCCATAGCCGGAGTGCATGTGGATAGGGAGCGGGTGCAAAGAGGCCACAGGAGATCAGCAGCACTGAGATGCAACAAAAGATTCAAAAAGTGAAAACAAGTATCATAGTAAAAAAATACAGAAGTTTTTTTTTTTTTTATGATACATACTGCTTTAGCAAGATAAGTGTTATTCAGTCAGGATTTATATTTAATGACGTGCAACAGTTTTCTAAAGGAACTTTACAAAAAAGTAATAAAATAAAATAATGGAATAAATTCCCTTTAACTTCATCACAAAAAAAGAAGAAAAAAAAAAATCTAAAATGACCGCTTGTGGCTATTTTTCCTTTACAGCTCTGAGCACACTCTGCTTATACACACGCGGCATAATGTATTTGTTGAGCCAAGCTCCTACAATGTAGAAAAGCAATTTATTTTAGCATAGCCCATGTGCTGCTAAATTAACCTTGATGAATGTGTTGGGAAGGTGGAACCGGTGTCATCATGAAATAGAGGAAGATCGAGAATCTGTTTATTCAACATGTTTTCATCCACAATCCTTCAAAATAGTCACCGTCATCCCTCGCCCGGGCCAGCTCTTTACACATTCGGCTTAGGTCAGCCTGACGTCTGCAACGAAGAGCCGGCGAAGGTTCTTTTTTCTTTACTGTAAACCGTCTTGTGCCGGCGGTGGGGCTCCCAATTAGACTCAAGATTTTCCAAACTGCAGAGGATTGTGGGAAGGTTGTAGCAAATAAAAATCTTAAAAGCTTTATCCCCTTGCAGGATAATAATATGTGGTCACTATCTGCTATCGGGTTCATGGATGCAGGTCAAGGTGAACCCAAAAAGTCTTACCAAGGAAACACACATGTAAATATTATGGCAATTGCTACTTCTGATAAAATCTAACAAAATGTGAGCTTTTTTTTTTTTAAACAATGTTTCTACCGCCAGCCAGGTTCTCATGGTAAAAAAAAATTCCTTGTATTGAAACCCAATAAAAGTAATTAAAATAATCATACAATATTAAAAAGGGATTCATCACAGTTTTTTTATATTATATGGTTATTTTATTTTTTATATTTGTTTACATGAAATCGTTTTTTTTAAACTTCAGAACCTGTCTGGTGGTATAAACCTTGTTACAATTGTTACATTTGATTGGATTCTGTAGTTTATTATATTTTGTATCTTCCCATGTACTGTATCTTTCTTAGAAGTAGCAGTTTCCATAGAAGTGACATATGCGTATACTTGGCAATAAGTTTCAAGCAAATAGTAACCTGGTATCAGCAATCTGAAAAGATATTGTGTATTGTTTCATGCTGCCCTTTAGGCCCGGTTCACAACTGGGCGTTTTGTAGCGCGTTCCTACGCTCTGCAAAGCGTTCAAATGCCGAAATCCCATTATTTCCTATGCGTATGGTTCACACCTGGGCGTATTACAGGCCGTATGAACGCACTACAAAACGTCCTACGCCCAAAGAAGTACAGGAGCTTCTTTGGGGCGTTTTTGTCACGCGTTTCCATTGGGATACAGCCAAGTAGCCCTCAGAAACGCGTGTTTGTCACACGGTTTATTTACCGCGAACCGTGGTAAAAACGCGTGTCACGAAACACGCGACAAACGCGCATATTCGATACGCCCTGGTGTGAACCCAGCCTTAAGGAAGTGGAGGGGGGTCATTGTGGATTCATATGTTTACAGCCAAAAAGGCCATCTGGTCTATCCCATATCGAGCATCGTCTCCATGGCTGGATTTACTTTCTCTGCTGCCCCAATGCCAGGTTCCTAAATGTGCCCACCTGTATGCAGGCTGCATACAAGTAATCTCGGCGACATCACTGGGATCACTTGTACAAAACAAGCGTTGGCTTCCCCGCTGTACATTTAGCCCTGCTTGCCCAAAGCCGGGCTAAATGTAGAAAACGACTACCCGGCCGGCGCCCGGAACTGCATGTCACGGGTGTCGGGTGATAGGAATTCCACACCCCTGCTGCCCCGAGGCCGGGCCTCGGTTGGCCTTGTGGGGGAATCCAGGTCTGATCGTCACCTCTGCATACTTTGGAATTATGTATGGGCAAGAAGATGTTGTATTTGTCTTAAGAAAAACAATTCTTTGCCAGCTTTCATCTATCCTCACAGTGGCCACACATCAGATCAGGTCATGAGATATATTTATCAGCTATATTGTTCATCTTACGGGCATGCCTTCCATTGCGTAAGGTGAGTTTACTGTTTAGCTGTATAATACTCAAAAAGAAGGATAAACGCACACACAGGAGATGGAATTGAAATAGGTGAACTTGCCCCTGGTATGGAGAAGTATATTTCCACCTTTGACTTTACCAATTGTGTTTAAAAGAAGAGTTGTATGTTGCCTGGTATTGCACTTGGATCCTGTGGTATGTCTGATTATGTTGCCAATAGAGGTGATCCTGGAATTTGGATGGCATTAGATTCAGACCAAATTTCATGAATCTGGACATTCCACCCTATATTGTGGGTGGGTATAAGCCCACTTTTGCCTTGTATCCACTTCTGTTGTTGCCTGAGCACCATCCGATTGACTGCCAGTACCACCAAGTCCCACCATTCTATCTTTGGATCCAAAGCCATCCCTATGATAAGGCAGCCTGAGGCTCTTGCCTCAGGTGGGATACCTTTTGATCCTGTAGGGGGGAGGCACCCCCTTCCTTGCCAGAGTGTCCCAGGCTGCTAAGAGCTGGACAGGGAGATGTATAAGGGCCATACACAACTCCTCGCTCAGCTCTTGGCACTTGGGATGCTCCGGCCAGTGTCCCACTCCGCTTCTGGCTTCTCTGGATGCTTTTTGGTAACCACCATCAGAACTGATAGGGTTGTGTTCAAGAGCTGCATGTTGGGATCAATTTGAAATGGGCCAATTGGTGGGAAATAGGAATTAGTGAACCTGGCTGGATGCACTATGGCCCCACCGTGGACAGGTCCTCTTGTGTTGAGCCTGAACTTGCACAGCTATTCCACTGCACAATGACAAATGCAATCTGAGAGAATAATAAACTTGTGGCTGTTTCCAGGAAATCAAGCCAAGGTCATCTTATTTTGCAGCGTACCGATATCTTATTGTGCCTTAAAGAAAGATTAAGAAAAAAATGGAGGTAACATTGAATGTATCTGTAAAAGCAGCAAGGTCAGGACGGGTTGATGGGAACACCTTTTGAGTGATGCAGAAAATAAAGAAGATGGTGCATGTGAGATGTTTTGAATGTGGGACTGACACACAGAGATTCAGAAAAGTCTGTGTGTGCACAATGCCCAATTCACTCAGATCAATGTAGGCCCGAGGAAGGGGGAGCTTAACCCTTCCACTGTTGAAAGTGAAAAAAAATTACCCAACTCAATTTCTTAAAAAGTAACAGGGTTCTTTGCAGCATAATGTCATCATCTAATAGAATACAACCTAATATTTTATTATATGACTGTACACACGCCACATGCTCCAATTTCCACCCACAATCCAAAAGGACACCACCTGGGTAATGTGTTAGCCTACACTAAGGCCAATTAATGAGTTTGACAGGGTTATTCGCAAAAGTGTGAAGAGTTTGGAGAAAGCAGGAGAAGGGAACAATCTAGGACAACATAGTGATGAACTGGAAAGTGAGCTGAATTGGAGACATTTTCCAAATTAGCTACGTTGTCTTAGATTGTTCAATTCTCCGGCCTCCTCAAAACTCTTCACCCTTTAGTGATTGACCCTGTTAGATTCAAGGTAGATTCTTGACTTGAAGATTTGTTTCTCCTCCTCCCCCTGTTAGATCTGTCATAATGGAAGGTGGAAACAAGATCTCAAGAGTAGGAGAGGACAGATCAGGATCTCAGGGTGGGAGGGGAGTGAGGGATGATATAGGAGTTTGTGTGGGTAGACTTAGAATTTTAGGGTGGGAGTGGATGGAGACATGATCTTTGGGTAGTAGGGGATGTTGACTGAGTCTTAGAGTAGGAGGACATGGAGCAGAGCTCTTTGGGTAGGAGAAGATAAGGTCTGGATCTCCCAGTAGGAGAGGGATAGATGGAGATGGGATCTTATAGTTGTAAGGGGTATTGACAGAATCTTAAAGTAGGAGTGGGTGGAATCAGAATCTCAGTGTAGGAGGGGTTAAAGCCAGTATCTCAGGGTAGACAGGGAAAGGGACAAGACGATAGGGCGGGGGAAGCAAGTCAAGAAGTTAGGTCCCTAGTATGAATGTGAAAAAGTTTCAGAGAGGTACACCAAGGAAGGTGTTCTGCAAACAAAAGGTGGACCAGGATCTCAGAGAAGGAGTAGTTGGAGCCAAAACAGGATAAGCAAGTTGAGACAGAATTTCAGGGTAGGAGTGAATAGAGACAGGATCTTAGGGTAGTAGGGGATGGGGCCAGGATATAAGAGTTAGAGGAAATATTTGGGTGGGATGAGAAGATGATGGGTTCTCAGTGTAGAAGGAGGTGAAGTCTGAATCTCACAATAGGGGAGGATGGAGATAAGTTCTTAATTGTTGTAAACGGTGTTGACAGAAACTAAAATTACAGGGTAGAAGGGTGAAGTCAATGAAGTTGGACCCCTAGTAAGCATGTGAAAAAGTTTCACGGAGACACACAGAGAAAGGTGTTCTGCTGAAAAACGGTGGATCAGGATATCAGAGGAGTGTGTGGAACCAGAAAAATAGAGTAGGAGTGGATAGAGACAGAAAGTTAAGCGGGAAGTCAAAAAGCAGAAACATAGAAATAATGTGAAATAATGTTTCAGAGAGGCACACAAAGGAGGGTTTTCTGGCTAACACAGGGTAGACCAGGATCTCAAGGTATCGGTGATGGAGTCAGTATAACAGGTGGTGGAGCCAAAATCTTATGGTAGACTCAGACGGTGACAAGATCACTTATTATGAAAGGGTGCTGACTGACTCTCATGTGTAGAGAGGGACAGAGCTGGGATCTCAGGGTATGTGGGGGTGTAGACATGATCTCAGGGTAGAAGAAGGAGGTCAAGGATGTTGGGCCCCTAATAAAATTTTCAGAGAGGCACACAAAGGGTGGTTTTCTGGCTAACATAGGCTATACCAGGATCTCAGATAAAGAGGGAGTTTGAGCCAAAATCTCAGGGTATAGGAGTGGATAAGAACAGGATCTTAAAGTAACATTGGTTTAAGAGAAGATCTTAGGGTAGGAGAGGGTGGATTTACAGCAGGGTGCCAGCAAACAAGGAATCACCTCCAAATGTATCTTTAGTCCACAAAAGCAACATCTGCTTACATGTTTCATCCATACTGGGCCTTAGTCATAGCAAGGAGAGGGAGGGGACATAATCTTGTGGTAGAAGGTGGAGGTCAAGGAAGTTGTGCTCAAAGCAAGAATGTAAAAACTTTCAGAGAGGCACACCAAGGAAGGTTTCCCGGCTAACAAAGGTTATACCAAACATCTTGTATTGTCTGCTTTCAGGTGGGATTCATACCCTTAAATATGTATAATGGCTGGTCAGACCACTTTAAGGGTTCCCATTAAAAAACACAATGTTACTATTTTCTATCACTTGACTCCTTTTGTTTCTTTGTATATTTTTCCCTTCCTCACTTAGCGCAGAAAGTTGAAGTAGAATTAACTAGAGACATCTTTATTGCCTGGCAATCGGCACTCACACCTGGCACACCATGGCAAAGCTTTTTGAGCATTTAATTAGGAAGACAGAAGAGAGTTTAATCACTTTATTAATTTTACTGGAAGACATTGGGCTCTTAGTGAGAATGTTCACAGCATCCTTTCTCCTCTTCAGGCTTGGTGTTTATGGAAAGGAAGCATTGTTTGTGAGCTGACAAGTGGAACATCAGAACTTGCTACCCCCCCCCCTCCCCCCCCCCCCCCCTCCAACCCAACCCCCAAAAATGTGGTTGTATCACAGGAGCATACATTAACATCTCCCAGTTTCAGCTTGTCTTGGTGACTAAGCACACCGGTTAACTCCGAGCTCAGGTGTTTTTAGAGCCACTGTGACATTGGGCTGTGATTAAAAACAAAACAGCCATTAAACTCTTCCAACTGACAAAGCAGTCTCCAGTGTTAAGCACATGGAGGAAGGTTTGTTCATTGCATTTACTGGTTTAGCAGCTGGTGGCCGTGAAGCATCATTCTTGGGTTCAAATCCACCGGGTATGCTCTTTTCTGCAAGCAACTTCTGCAGTTCCCCTATGACGTGTGGTTTACTCTTGGTGCTCCAGTTTCCAAAAACATTCTGGTAGCCTAATTGGCTTCCAAAAGCACATATGACAGTATGACTGTGTAACTGTGTTAGGGACATTTGAGAGCAATTTCCTCAGGGGAGAGTACAAGCTCTTCAGGAGAAGGAACTGGTATGCAAAGTTCTATAGATTTTGTACAGTGGGAGCATCAAAGTGTGAGCTCCTCAGGGGCAGTGACTAGTGTGCATAGTTTTACGGATTCTGGTCACCGGGGACAGCAGAATGTGAGCTCTTCATTAGAAGGAACTGGTGTGCATGGTTATGGATTCTGCACCATGGGGGCATCAGAGTGTAAGCTCCTCATGGGCAGGGACTGATGTGCATGAATCTTTGAGCTTCTGAGATGGAACTAGTGTGCAAAGTTCTATGGATTTTGCACAGTAGGGACATTAGAGTATAAGCTCCTCAGGGACAGAAACTAGTGTGCAGATTTGTAGATTCTGTCCCTGAGGGGCAGGAACTGCTGTGTGTAGTTCTAGGGATTCTGAGCAATGGAAACATCAGAGTGTAAGCTCCTCATGGGCAGGGGCTGATGTTCATGAATCTTTGAGCTTCTGAGGAGAAGGAACTAGTGTGCAAAGTTCTATGGATTTTGCACAGTAGGGAAATTAGAGTGTAAGCTCCTCGGGCAGGAACTAGTGTGTACATTTGTAGATTCTGTCCACTGAGAACATCAAAGTGTGAGCTATCAGGGGCAGGGACTCCCATGTGTGGTTCTATGGAATCTGTGCAATGGGAACCTCAGAGTGTAAGCTCCAATGGTGGCAGGGACTGTTCTTTGTGGTTCTATGGAGTCTGTGCAAAGGGAACATCAGAGTATGAGCTCCTCAGGGTCAGGGACTGGTGTGCATGAATCCATAGATTCTATACAACGGAGACATTCTAGTTGGAGCTCTTTAGGACAAGTGGCTTAGAGTGTAATCCTCTCAGGGGCAGGGACTAGTGTGCATATTTGTAGATTATGTCCACTGAGAACATCAAAATGTGAGCTCCTGGAGAGGGCAGGTACCACTGTGAGTCCGGAATTATGGCAGGGCAATCTTGCAGTTCCATAGAACTAGACATATAAGAACTGAAATGCTGGACTGAACTTGTAGGAAAAAAACAGCTCCGATATAAGACACAATAAAGAAGGTTTTGTCTAGACCGGAGCTCTATAATGTTACTCTGATTACACATAGTAAGGATAATACACTACATTTAAAATTCTCGCAGACGGAGCTGAAGTGGGGGC
>NW_017306330.1:1568176-1579433 GCF_000935625.1 Nanorana parkeri | reverse complement strand
AATATATTTCCATTATCTTCATACCTGTTCTGGGAGATCACTAATACTCCTTCAAAACAATTAATTCAGTGCTAATTGTGATTAAGGGGGCTCGTTCTCCTTGAACTGTTAGTAAAAAAGAAGGTGAGTTTAATTGCTATAATAATGAGATATAATGAAGAGGAAGTGATTCAAGATTAAATAATAGCCGCATCGAGACGGTGATTAGAAGTGTTGGCATTCATCGTAGTCGTAGTTGGTCTTCAGGGTTTAAAGTTGAAGTTTAATATGATTACATTTTTCCTTCCCTGGTTCCTCCTTCCACCTCATCAACATGCTAATGACATTTTTAAATAAAACTTTTCTATTTTCATTCCATTCCTTATTTTAGACCCAGTGATGTCATCCCTGGGTGTCTGGGCTTCTCAGTGCAATGCAGGCAGATCATGAAGGGCCCAGCAGGTTGCTATACATAGCTTCTTAAAAACATCACAGCACCCTGACACGGTGCTCCTCTTAAGAGCCTTCCGCTCTGATGCAAGCAGTGGGCTGGCTCTTGGGGGGAGTTATGCAAATATCAAAATGCCAACCTGAAGGAATAGGCATACCTAGGCAGGCTTTATTTGCATGCAGAGCATTCTAGGTTACGCCCAAATGTGATGCTGAGCCTCCATGATTGAAAGACCTGAAATCCAATGAATGAAGGGGGCAGGGCCAGGGACAGCCAGGCTGAGTTGGGGAAGCGCAAGATGATGCTGGATGCCCAAAATGCCTTGGTGAGTGAAAGTAAATCTGTAGGAATAGGCGTGCCAACCCCTACCCAAGGTAAGGCTGGAGTAACACCTGTGGCTCTCAGAAAGGAGTGGCAAAGCTACAAAAAAAGTACATAGCTGAAAGCCACATTGCAAGACTGTTTGTATAGGAAATTATGTTAAAGTAGAGAAGCACAGGGACCTAGTGATGACATCACTGGGTCAAAACCAAGGAATGTAATGAAAATGAAAAGGTCTTGATGAGGGGTAGGAACCAGAGAAGTAATGAAATAATAATCAGCCTTAAGCCATCAGGGTGTTTTTGCTTGTAGGAGAAACTTCTAACAGTAAAAGATGTACGAGAGAGAGAGAGAGAGAGAGAGAGAGAGAGAGAGAGAGAGAGAGAGAGAGATTGAGAGGCAAGGATCGAGAGGGAGAGATCAAGAGAGATTGAGAGGGAGAGATCGAGGGGGTGAGATCGAGGGGGTGAGATCGAGAGGGTGAGAGGAAGAAATCGAGAGAGGGAGAGAGAGAGAGCAAGCAGCACATGGAGCCAATCAGTTGTTCTGCAGTGCTCATGTGCTAACATGCTGATGGGAGCAGAATGCAGAGTGACAGAGAGATGAGCTCATCTGTTTGCTGCTTCTTCCTGCACTGACCAATCACAAAACCTGTAAGTGTTACTGAGCCACAGCAGAGAAAAATCAGATCTCCTGTCTTACCAGACAGGACTGTGCCGTGGGACAGGGCTGTATAAATCTCAGGACTGGGTAGACAGAAATACGAATCATTTGGCATGTAAAACTGCTCCAGTATGTGCGTCCCATGGTCGTGTTTAGCCGTTTTGCTGTTATATTTAATATTAGGAAGTGGCTCGTCTTGTTTGGTGGAAACAGAACGGATACATTATTAGATGCAAATTCCACATTGTCCTTGACAGGCCGACCAGTAAGCAGCTGTCTAATAAAATCAAATAAAATGCAATAGATCGAGTCATCAGAATTAATGAGAAAGCACTTATCTAAAATATAATAAATATTTAATAATAGACCCCCCCCCTCCTAATCCCATGTAATCTCAGATGGATTGAATTGTATTTTTATATATTGTTTGAATATATTTAGATTGCTGCGTGTGTTTGCAATCAACTGAGTAAAAAATCCGGGCTGCTCTGTACTGCTGCATCCTATTTTTTTCTGGCCGGGGGGCTTCTCATCATTCCAATAAAAACATTATAGCATTCAATCGCCGGTAGGGGATAAAAAAAAAAATAAAGGAGGCAGCAAATGGTTGTTGAGGGCTGGTGTTCCCAGCAGACAAACATCTTGTGTATTTCCAATGTGGATGTAACAAATAGTAATGGTAATAAAGAAAATAATAAATACAACAAGAGGGGAGCGGAGATAAGGGGCCTGCATGATGCTTTTTATGACAATAGGCTTCATACATCATAATACATTATGGAGCAAACAAAGACATTTATGTGGGAAGCTCCGGGCACAAAGCGTATGTCAAGGCAGAAAAAAAAAAAACATATTTAGTACATTTCTGGAATACATGTTCATTCCTCGCATTTTATCCTTTAAAGACCCTGGAAGTGCAGAAAAATAACCACTGATGTGCCAGAATTATGGTATGCTACTACCGCTGAATTCCTATACCCCCCTACTGCACAGAACACCTCCTCCTCCTCTCCACACCCTAGAGGCCACTGATAGGGAGGTACAGGCAGTACATCTGTAGTGGGCCCCATTGGGTAAGTAGGGGGGCCAGGGGTTACAGCATCTCCTTTTATGACTTTGGGAGTGGTGATGGATGATGTATAGGAGGGGGTGGTACATGGATGATGTGTAGGAGAGAGGGGGTGGTACAGGGATGATTGAAAGGATTGAAGGGGTGGTACAGGGATGATGTATAGGAAGGAGGGAGTGGCACATGGATGATGTGTATGGGGGGGTGGTACATGGATGATGTGTAGGAGAGAGGGGGTGGTACAGGGATGATTGAAAGGATTGAAGGGGTGGTACAGGGATGATGTATAGGAAGGAGGGGGTGGTACAGGGATGATGTAAAGGATTGAGGGGTGGTACAGGGATGGTGTAAATGATGGAGGGGTGGTACAGGGATGGTGTGAAGAATGTGGGGGTGGTACAGGGATGGTGTAAAGGAGGGAGGGGGAGGTACAGGGGGGATGTATAGGAGGGAGGGGGTGGTACAGGGATGATGTGTAGAAGGGAGCGGGTGGTACAGGGATGATGTATAGGAGGGAGGGGGGTGGTACAGGGATGATGTGTAGAAGGGAGCGGGTGGTACAGGGATGATGTATAGGAGGGAGGGGGGTGGTACAGGGATGATGTATAGGAGGGGAGGGGGTGGTACAGGGATGATGTGTAGGAGGGAGGGGTGGTACAGGGATGATCTATAGGAGGGAGGAGGTGGTACAGGGATGATGTATAGGAGGGAGGAGGTGGTACAGGGATGATGTGTAGGAGTGAGGGGGTGGTACAGGATGATGTGTAGGAGGGAGGGGGTGGTACAGGGATGATTGAAAGGATTGGAGGGATGCTGAGCCTCTATAATTGATAGAACTGAAATCCAATGAGTGAAAGGGGCAGGCCAGGGACTGTAAGGCTGGGGAAGAAAGGGCTAGATGTCCTCCACCCAGGAAATGAGGCAGGCTCTATTTGACTTGCTGCAGCTTCTAATGTACATTGTGAGAAGCTCCCAGTCTGCAGCGAAATCAGAGGAAGCCATTCCAGTCGAGGAGAGGAGCCGGTACAACTGTGCAAGACTGAAGGGAAGGACGGAGTTCAGCTGTCAATGGAAGATCTCATAATTCTGCTCTGACGGGCTTCAATCACGTGATGGAAAAGATTCATAGAGGGGTATTTTCCAACACGGCAGCATTCTGGTGATATGAGATGACGAGCGACTGATACATTGTAACTGGGCCCAGAATGCCCCGCGCTACCTGACACGACATTAGGGTAAAATGGACATGTCATCAGCATTGGCGTGCGGCTGAACGCGCTCCATAGGACACGTCTCAGCGGCCGGCCGTGTTATTTACATGTCAAAACGCCCTCGCCTTCCTCCACTTTACATTTCAAACACGCTTTTCCTTTTTTTTTTTTCTTTTTAAACTCCTCTATCTTCACTGAAACGCTATTTTTCCTCCCCGATAAAAATACATATTTCCATTAAGATGTCAGCGGCGAACGTGGGCGTATGCAAAGAGTCCCCGGCCCCTTGGAAGCTGACATCTCCGCATTTGAACGCGGCCCTGCGACTTCCATCTGCTGTCAGCTCGCATTTGCCCTGCGAGATTCACTTAATCTCTCCGAGCTTCGCACACCGTTCATTAGATGCCAGGAAACTGCCAAGCCAGGTATGTCATATTATGAAAGCGCACTTCACATTGCTCGACGTGCGCCAAAAATGCCCAAATGTGACATGACGGGAACAGCGTACCGCAGGGATGGCAAGCAGTGCCGTAATGAGGATCATCCGACGTCGCTTATATCTGAATTTTGTTTTAGTACCGGTGCCCGGGGGGGCTGGATGTGAGAGCCTGGTGGGGCCTGTTATGGAAATTTGCTTGGTTAAACACACAAATCCATGCTGCCCTAAAGTGCACCAAAGTATGCCAAACACAAAGAATTTCCCCGTGCTTAAAAGCATGTGTATTACGCGGTTTTCTGCAAGGACCGGAGGTACCTCTGTAGAGTCATGTAGAGTCAAGACAAGTTGATGCTTTCATCACGGAGATTCTGTTCCAAGAGCCCCCACAGCACAGTATCTGTTTAGTTTATATATGTTAAAACAGGAAGTGATGTCAAACAGGAAGTGATGGGTCAAACAGGAAGTGATAACAGATGAGCAGAACATGACTCATCCTTGCCACATGTATGCGCAGCCGCCATCTCTCCAGACCCACAAACACAATCTCCCATTACCACTGGAGCGAACTTTATCCAGCACTGCTCAGAGAGCAATGCCCAATAACGTTACTATGATTCCTATGAATGGAAGCTTATCTGCAGGGGCAATGTCATACTACTTCCAGCGCGCTGATCAGACGCATCAGAAATACAAACGCACGTTCCTTTCAAAAAGTCAGATATGTACCTTAAATAATACTATGTCCTCAAAGCAAGTGCATCCACGCCAAGCCAATAAATCCGCGCACTGCGCAGGGGCCCTAGCTGGCGTCCATACACTCGCTAAGAAACCACTGATCCGCCATTAGCACAGGAAGATATCCACTTCAATGGTTTACCCCCAGTATCGAACAATCCGGGTCATGCTCCAATCGAGCGTGACGCAGAAATCCGGACACAGAGACATGATGACAATATTACAATATACTAAAATCCCATCCTAGTAAAAATTCCACCACAGGCCGGATAAAGTGAACCTGGAGAAAAGATGGAAGCCGGCGACTCGCTTTGTTTTTTAAAGGCCTCCCTTTTAGATTGTAAGCCCTCAGGGCCAGGGCCCTCCTTACCATCTTGTCTTGAATTGTATTGTGACTGTAATGTCTTCCTTATATTGTAAAGTGCTGCGCAAACTGTTGGCGCTATATAAATCCTCTATAATAATAAAGGCGCAGACTTTGGGGGCTGTCGTCCTGATTCTGGCTTTGCTATCAAATGATGGAGCTGTCCCGGAACAAGCATGTTGCAGTGAAGATTGAAAGTCACCCATCCTGCATGGCAGTAAAAGCCAAAAGCAACATGGCAGCCCTGCCATTAAAGCTCCAATTCAGCCATGTTTTATCATGTGCTTACACAAGCCATCTTTTATTTAACCACTTGCTGACCGCGGTGTTACACCCCCTTCCTGTCCCGCCATTTTTCAGTATTCAGCGCTGCGGTACTTTGACTGACATTTATTCCGTCATGCAACGCTGTACTGAAATTATTTTTATATCATTTTTTGTGGACAGATAGAGCTTTCTTTTGGTGGTATTTAATCACTGCTCCGTTGTTATTTTTTTTGTTGTTTTTTACTATATTAAGGAAAAATTACTGAAAAAGTTTTTTTTTTTAACATTATGTTATAATACAATTATTATCACCCATTTTTTTGGTAAAATATAAAAGACGGGGTCACGTCGGGTAAGTAGAAGTAGTAAAGATTGTCACCAGCACACCACAGATATTTACAGCAAAAAGTCCTTTAATGACAGATTGCCATTCAATACTGTTGTACTGTTGTATTGAATGGCAATCTGTCATTAAAGGACTTTTTGCTGTAAATATCTGTGGTGTGCTGGTGACAATCTTTACTACTTCTATATTGTTCATGGCACTGTCCGTGGTCGCTACAAGCACCCTACTACTATTTTTCCGGTAAGGAGTGCAGCTGGTTTACTACTATATTGTATACACTGAGTGGCCAGATTATTATGACCACCCCATCAGTACTTCGTTGGGCCGCCTCGTGACTCCACGAGATGGTGAAAGGTGAGGCGAGGAATCTGACACTGCAATGTCGCCCTTCTGTTGTCTTGTACCAGTCTTGCCACTCTCCGTTCTGCCCTAACATTGACTAGTCGCTGACGGCCACAATTCGCACGTTCAGACCCAGATTTTCGGCTGACAGTCCGGTCTTTAACCGCTTGAAGACCGGGTGGTAAACCCCCTTCACGGCCAGGCCATTTTTCAGTGTTCAGCGCTGCAGTACTTTGACTGACATTTATTCTGTCATGCAACGCTGTACTGAAATGAATGTTATACCATTTTTTCGGGGACACATAGAACTTTCTTTTGTCCTTGTAGGAAGTACTCCGGCTATCTCACAGTGGCCAATAGCTACATAACACTCCCGGGTGACCTCGCTCATGATAGCCAGCTCCCTCAGACTGCACGTAGCTCGGAAACATCGCACGTCTGGCCTAATAGTTCAGATGAAATATTGCCACTGTGACAGTCCTTTTCCATTGGCCATGTCCCCGCCTATACGCAGCCCCCAGACCCTCCCTATATGCTCTTACTATGCTCAGATTACTTTGGGAATTTATATAGAGCTGGTTGGGCCCAGCCTAGATCTCACATGTGGAAAAGTTATGTGATAGCTGAATTCTGTTATTGTGTTTCTGTTTGTGATTACCTGTTTTATGAAAATCCTAAATAAAAGAATTAAAAAAAAACAAAAAACAAAAAAACAAAACTGATTGTATCACCCATTAGCCACGTGATCCCTGCACAACAGATATACGACTGATCTTCAGACAAAAAAACAACAACGCCAAAGATGCAAATCAAACCACAACAGACATCTGAATACAATAAACAGGCTTTCAACAACCTTTCGCGCAAAAACATATCTGACACCGACATCAAAAGGCTGAGAGGCAAAGGATTCTGGGAACGGGCAGTCAGCGCCAATCACAACTGATGGCATCACTCACACATCTTCAGTACGTTGAGCAAATAAATAATTATACAAAATAAAAAGCCCTCATTGTGTCGGGAAGATGTTAAAAAAGTGTCACTCCTTACGTCGTGATTTGTACTTATGGTTGACGGATTATTCCTGTTCAAGGCAGAACGAGAAACTCCTCAAAGCAACTTGTGAATGGCGGCTTCGGATGGGTAAGCGGCTTTTGGAACTCCTAAACCTCAAACTTTCTGTTTTATATATATGTGCTCTGTATATATCTCTGCCGCTTTGCTGCCTCTGTACTTCGTTCCTGCATTGTGGAGGCAGTTAGCTTTGACAAACAAGCAGTAGGTACAGAGATTTGACATCACTTCTGTTCCCTCAAGTATAATTGATGAACAGCTGGCTCTGAATTCATAATGAAATGCCCTTTTATCAGCTCGCGAACGTGATTGATAGTTGCTCTAAATTTTACTAGCGTTCCTATAAAATCACTAAGAGCTTTTATGGGTTTTCCGACACAACCAAGTCCGAGGAGCCGGGCAGAAGCGTCAGGAACCCGCAAACATTTCACTGAAACTGGGATAGCAGAAGAGAGAGAGTCGGCGCGTTGTTTTAAGGTGGAAATTCAAGCCATTCTTTATTTTACATTTGTGAAAGCCTTGACCAGTGTCTTTCAGCCAAGGTTCCAAGGAACCATGAGGTTCCTCCTCAAGCTGAGAAGGGTTCCTTGAGCAGGAGCAATGGGGATTTGATCTCCCACATTCACTGACCAGCAATCTAAGGATTCCCTTATACATTGACCACCAAAGTAGGGACTCACTTTTACATTGACCGCCAAAGTAATGGGCCACTTCTACATTGACAACCAATGTAACGGGTCACTTCTACATTGACCACCAATGTAATGGGTACCTTCTACATTGACCACCAGTGTAATGGGTCACTTCTACATTGACCACCTAAGTAATGGGTACCGTCTACATTGACCACCGATGTAATGGGTCACTTCTATATTGACTACAAATGTAATGGGTCACTTCTACATTGACCACCAATGTAATGGGTCACTTCTACATTGACCACCAATGTAATGGGTCACTTCTACATTGACCACCAATGTAATGGGTCACTTCTACATTGACCACCAATGTAATGGGTCACTGCTACATTGACCACCAATGTAATGGGTCACTTCTACATTGACCACCAATGTAATGGGTCACTTCTACATTGACTACAAATGTAAGGGGTCACTTCTACATTGACTATAAATGTAAGGGGTCACTTCTACATTGATCCCATTGATTGATGCTTGATAAGAAATGATAGGCAGATGAGCCATTACTGAGAGAAACAGACATGTGGCTGGTTTGCTACAATGACTGAAAAGCTCTACACTGACTTTTTATTTCCTGAAGAACCTCTTAGCCTGAAGAAAGTGTCACCAGTCTATCCAGGGCAGTTGCCATAATAAGGCAGCCTTGGGTGGCATCTCACTGGGTCATGTAGCGGCACACCTGCCACCCCCCGTTCCGGCCAAAGCGTACCAGTTTGATAAGAACTCTCAACAACCTGGGACAATCTTACAGGCGTCTTTTCAAGCTCGCAGACATCGCTGTTTGCCAGGAGCTGAGCGGGACACTCTGGCTGGCATCCCATCTAGCACCGGGCAACCAACAATGATGTCAGTGAGTACCATGCACCACCAGCAACCCCCCCCCCCCCGCCCCTGTTAATTGCAACAGCACTCCACCAGCACACCATCCCGCTAACCTTCCACCCCCCAGCCTCAGGTGGGGACACCCCTGAGTCTATCAGAGAAAGATGTTTGCTGTATCATCAGAAAAACAGAAGCATAACATTGCCTTCATTGCTCTGCCTGGCAATTTTTGGAATCTCACCGCTGTTTGACCCGAGGTTCCTACCTTTGAGGTGCACTCTACGAACCCCTTCCAGAGGACACCAACCTGGCAGCATCTCCGTTTCCCTGCCCCGCTTTGCTCAGGAGCCAGTTTGGTTAACTAATGTAAAAATCTGCATTTCCTAGGACGAGTACAAAACAAAGTATCCGAAGCCTGCTCTCCCTGCTCTGTAAGCGGCTCGTTTCCTGAAGCCGCAGCTTATTAAACAGCCTTTCAGCGCTCTATTACCATGATCAGATTTTCTAATATTATTCTTGCTAAAACTGCAACAAGATATAAGATGAAAAAAAAAAAAACAAGGCACAAAACAACAACAAAAAACCCTGAAAGTGTAATTTCATAAGCTGAAGTCGCGTCGGTAGCACCGAGGAACGGAGAGGAGGAAGAGGGAAAAAAATCACAGTGCAGCTTATTTCTGGCCAAACTAAGTAAATATGACACACGGGCCATGGAAAAATCGCGCACATATTTTCTCAAGCTGTCATTTTGACAAAGTGACTTCTCACCGCCGGGATATGGAAACCTAATAACGTTGTTTCGTTCATTGTGTTAACCACATCCGCAGCAAAAAAAAAAAAAACAGCGGAAAAATGCAAGTCTAAAGTAGTGTTTAGGCGCGGAGCCAGTCGGCAGACCCGTAAAATGTGCACGTCTAAACAGAACATGACTGCACGATGAAGTACTGTTTAAACGCGAGGATCACGCACGCCTCGCCGGCAATAGGCCGCTGTAATATCTGTTACTGCGCGACCTCTGAGATGCTGGCAAGAGAGAGAGAAAATAACTGTGCACCGCAGTTCATGAGCGTTTCACTACAAAAATAAAACCTCATTCATCATATTTTTTTTTAAGGCCAACCTCAACCAGAACTGGACGAACATGGGTTGAAAGCACCCAACTGTCACTTCCAATAGCACTCAGGCACAGCAACGGTGAGAAATCTCTGCCTTTGTCCCCTCCAAGTAGGGTAAAATGATGGCCGTCACCACTTGAGGCAATTTGGGGGGTTGGCGCTGAGAGGGAATGCTCACTCACTCATTTACTTGTCATCTGGGGGAGGGTGGTTTAGGGCAGCAGCGGATGCCAGACCACGCTGTCAGTGGCTCTGTCTGGCGCCCCGCCCAGCTCACTGACATCACAGGAGCTGGGTGGAGCGAAAGCCAGATCAGCTTTTGGCAACTGGTGACATCTGTGAGCTGGGCAGGACGCTAGACAGAGCATCACAGGTTGCTAAAAGCTTTTAGCAACCTGGGAAGCTGTGCCCCCCCACCAACACCGGCGGACCCCCAATGAGATACCGCCTGAGGCAACCATGTCAGGCTGCCTCATTACGGGGATGGCCCTGGTGCCCAATCTCTTACAATTATTACTTTTATTATTATTATTATTACTAATTATTACAATTATTGCTGTTAGGAAAGAATAACACTCTCATTTGGCTTTGTAATCCAAAGCAGTAAGCAGCCACACAGGAATGGTAGGGAGGGTCAACCCAGTGGGCATGTCAACCTGGAAGAGTAAAGTGGTGGAAAGTAACTACTGCAGGGTGAGAGGAGGTGACTCAAGCCAGTGCTGTTTTTTTGCTTAACATTTTGTCAAGAGGCCCCTTAAAAATAGAAAAAATCCCCAGGGTTGGGCTTTAAAGCGGCCCTTTACCCCATTTCAGTAAAACTCACATTAGCAAGCAGCTCTGCATGCCGATATGAAATCATTTTCCATTCATTAAACATTTTTTTGCTATTACTTCCTGGTTGAGTGAGGAGCTGGTGGCCTCACAGATGCATCCTGGGAACATTGCCAGTGCCTTCCCATCTGTAAACTGAAAAATCGCACAGGATCTCAGGGCAAAGGTATTTTTTCTACCCTCAGATGATGTGCTCTGTCACATGTTCTGGGAGGCAGAATCAGATTTCCAGGAAGTACGGGGAGGTGGATTAATCTGTCCTTAGTAAAAATGGCCACCATGAGAAGAATGGAAAAAAATAAGGTGTGTAAAGAATAAAAAGCAGACAATTATCTAGAAGTATCTGTTGGTAGTTTGCCATTACTAAACATTTCTAAAGGTGCCTTTGTTGTACTTTTTGGGATAAGGGTGAAGTTCCTTTTCAAGTGGCCAAAAAGTGATTCATTTTGCTGTCAACTATGCACAAGTGAAAATCCGCATTTAGTATGAGTTGGCTAAATATACAAGACAATGCAAGTACTCATACCAGC
>NW_017306330.1:1563596-1567830 GCF_000935625.1 Nanorana parkeri | reverse complement strand
ATAGAGCTAAATTTCAAGTTCCAAATCTGCTTCTTCGCTGTCCAGGTTGGAAGGTTACACTGTTGTATTCTTTAACTCCAATAAAGAAAGTGGTGTCACCCTCCTGACTGTGCAGAGATGTAAAAATTACACATATGGCTGGACAGAATTAAAAGTCCTTTTTGCAGATAAGACAGATATGTATGTTGCGGGTTGTCTAGAGTTTATTTTTTACCCCGATACCGAACGGCACTCCTTTAAACCTAAAGGAAACGTACACTTTCAAAACAAATCATTAACAAATTGTATTTAGAATTTTTCGGAAACCATCAATTCAAACTATACGATATGCGGTACGGTGGCTGGAAGAGGTAAAGATAAGTCGGAGATGCCGGAGGAAAAGGGTTTGTCTGTTTTTTTATGAATATCACAACAAACTTGTTTTAAATTATTCATGGATAAAAGATACTGTTTGAAATGCTCAAATATTTATTTTGGATTGAATTCAAGCTATTTGGTATCTGAAAGAATCCCAAATATGATCTGACAATGAAATAGACTGACAGAATGGAATGATGATACTGCATGATTAATGATAAATATAGCGCCTCAGCTCCTAGAATTTTATTGTACATGACAATGGCAAAGTGCACTTATTCTTTTTGGCCATCCCACATTCTGAACTACCTCCTCCGACCTCCCCAGATGCACACTTACCTGTATCCCATGTCCCCAACCTCTGGCATTTGTTTACATTCTTCCCCAAAATCTTCTGTGCACAAACTGCCACAGAAGTCCATGGAGAGGTAATGCGTGGGGGGGAGTCCTTCACAACACCTTAGATATCCATGGGGAGCTACTGCACAGGTAGAGTGTTATACAGAACCATAGAAGTCCATGGGAAGCTCTTGCACAGGTGGAGACCTACAAAGCACCATAGAAGTCCATGGGAAGCTAATGCACAGGTGGATCCCTACACAGCACCATGGAAGTCCATGGGACGCAAGTGCACTGGTGGAGCCCTACATATCACCATAGAAGTTCATGGGGAGGTACTGCACAGGTGGAGCTCAAAAAAGCCCCATATATGTACATGAGAAGCTACTGCACAGGTTGAGCCCTACACAGCACCACATAAGTTCATTGGGAGCTACTGCACAGGTGGAGCCCTACACAGCACCATAGACGTCCATCGGGAGCTACTGCACAGGTGGAGCCCCACAGAGCACAATAGATGTCCATGGGGAGCTACTGTGCAGGTGGAGCGCTGCACAGCACCATTGAAGTCCATGGAAAGCTATTGCGCAGGTGGAGCCCAACACTGGACCGTAGAAGTCCAAGGGGAGCTACTGTGCAGATGGAGCTCTACCAGCACTATAGAAGTCCATATGAGAGCTATTGCTGGTAGAACCCTACACAGTGCCAAATAATTCCATGGGTAGCTACCGTGCAGATGGAGCGCTTAAGGTCCAGCAACTTTGCTAATAATAAGCTGTTATAATAATTGTTAAAAAATGTTCTTGATGAGAACTATGGATATTATTATGTCACAATCTTCTTACAATCTATTTTAGATTAACTATGATAGACTATGACTATCCTTTCATTAGTTTGCATGCATCAAGCATTAGGCCACTTAATTAAAAAGCTCAGGGACTCATCAGAACAGAACGGGGACGCATGACAGGGGTGAGCTGTGCGCTTTCTGTTCTTGGTTTACTCATCAGAACAGTGACTTATATCTTATCAGGCAGCTCAATGCCATACACGCACATACAGACACACACACACACACACACACACACACACACACTGCCTGAGCAAAAAAAGTCACACACTCTAATATTTAGTTGGACCGCCATTCACTTTGATTACGGTGCACATTCTCTGTGGCATCGTTTTGTTAAGCTTATGCAATTTTTCACCAAGATCTTGTAGTGATGATGGGAGAGTCGGACCTCTGGGTAAAGTCTTCTCCAGCACATCCCGAAGATTCTCAATGGGGTTAAGGTCTGGACTCTGTGGTGGCCAATCCATGTGTGACAATGATGTCTCATGCTCCCTGAACCACTCTTTCACAATGTGAGCCCGATGAATCCTGACGTTGTCATCTCGGAATATGCCCAATGTGCCATCAGGGAAGAAAAAAATCCATTGATGGAAAAACCTGGTCATTCCGTATATTCAGATAGCAGTGACCTCATTTTTTTAGGACATAACACTGCTGAACCTGGACCTAACCAACGCCAGATCATAACATTAGCCAAAATCCAGGTGGTGACTCTTCTTTTGGCCAGTCAGTGCAGTGACGTGCAGTACCTCTTGTTCCGGGTGAGGTTGTCGAAGCCCCTCCCCGTCAGACTGAGCCCCCCCCGTATGACTAAGCCCCACCTCCAACCCATCCCCAAGCTAGTAAAGGAGGAAGGGAGGAGACTGTCCTTCACTTGCTCCTCACTGCTGAGGCATTGAGATCGATGGCCTCAGTGTTTTTCTTTTTTTGATTGGACAGCTTGGACCAATGGCGCTTTGCGCCATTGGCTTTGCCATTAGTCCAAGCCATTCACAGAACTCACACCTCTAACAAAGAGTAGAGGCTGTGACAGCTCTGGCTTCAAATAGTTAGGCTACACAAGCAGTGGGGAAGCCCGCTGCTGTGTAACCTAACTACCTGTCAAAAGCTGGATGCAGCGTTGCCTGTAATTAACATCCAGCGCTCGGTCGATGATCGGTTACATAGCGGGGAGGATTTCCCTGTTGTGTAACCTGCTAGAAGCTGATCTGAATGAAGAAAAAGCTGTCAGCTTCAGACTTGAAGCTGACAGCTTTTTCCTCCACAATTCTAGGTGAGGCTCGGCTTCACCTGCCTCCCCTGACCGCATGTCTGAGTCAGTGTATATATCAATTAAACAACTTAGTCATTTAAGATATCTAAATTGCAACACAAGCTACTTGGTAGTGTGTGTGTTTGTGTGTTGGGGGATTTAAAGCGCAAAATAAATGAGCTAAACATCTTAGTAGATGCCTTTAGAAAGCGATGCTCCTTAGACTAGTGTTGACAAACCAAGCCTGAAAAATTCCCGTGCATTCCGCAATCACATAATCACCAACAGCCACATTTTTTTCTGCTGCCCGCACTAACTAATACGTTCACAGCTTTAAAAGAAAGATTCTAATGATCGCCGTCATAAACACATATTTCTGAAAGGCCCTTTTGTAGAAGGAACTGGATTTTATAAATAGGCGATATGTGGTGGTCATAGTGCGGAAGCCTTTGTGCGTCACATAAAAAAAATTAACTGCATTAAACACAGCCGGCATTATCATATTAATGACACATTTCTCATATTTGTAGAAGAGATCAAAGTCTGGGTAATTAAGAGACCATGATGAATAACATCAAACCTTGAGATGGAAGTGCTAACAAAGGCTCTGAGTTGAGTATAATTCAGAAGAAGTCAAACAAAACGGCTGAACGTATAGATTTGTGGCCCCCCGATGAAGATTGAAGTATAGGGTTGGAGGCAACAGATGGTGGTACAGTGGGGGAAGATGAATGCACGATTCTTAGAGAGGAGTATTAATAAAAAGGTATGAGTACACGAGTAGGTATGAGGGGAATCTGCATAGTTTAATGACACATGGAAGCGCGCTTTGAAGACGGTCTAATATACACACTCTGTGGAATATTTGCTCTTCTTGTCTTACCTTTATTCATATCAATGAGCTGCTTCTTTTTCTGCATCCGTTCCATCTTCTCACGTTCAGCTTTTTCCTTTGCTATCTTGGCCCTTTTCATCTTCTCTTCCATTTCTCGCCTCTTGTTGTTCTCTTTGACTGCCTCCTGCAAGACAAGGGAGGGATACCCATTAGCAACATGACCTTCTAATGATAGCTACATAAAGGCAGACTTATTTGAAGGAACGGAGTCTACTGACAAGTGTGTTTGTATAAATAAGTTGTGAAGGGTAAACGGGCTCAACTGGTATTGGCAGCGGTAAACCATGCACTGGACAGGTACAACCAGGAATAGTCTGTGCAAGTTTGTCCGGCACTTTTATTCAGAAAGGCAGCAAACAAACACAGGTTCAGTGCTGGCAGGCTTTGTAAAGGAGGCCAAAGCATACAATAAACAAACATTTGATCGGATGAGCCACTAAATTCAGATCCGTTTCTGACTAACAGGGTTTCTTCTAATGGTTTTCACACAACAAACATGCAACACATGTATCTTTTAGTATTCTGTCAGCACTCAGCA
>NW_017306330.1:1542955-1563563 GCF_000935625.1 Nanorana parkeri | reverse complement strand
AAGTAACAGGGTACCCCTGGGTTTCCAACAACAAACAGGTAACACTTGCACCTTTTTAGTGTTCTGAAAGCACTCAGCCTTTTCACGCAGCAGCAAGAGAGTGAGAGAGAGCTCTGCGCATCAGCCAACTTGATATAAAGGTCCATGTACAGCTGAGACTAATAATGAGGTCTGGCTACCAGTTTTTTTTTGTTTTTTTTTTAGAAAAAAAGCCATCCTTAAACTCCAGTGGAGTGCCTAGGTTGAGATAAGTCTGCTGCAGGCAGGAAGAAGCATTTCCTCAATCTCCTGTCCCGCAGTGATCAGGCTATCACTTTGTAGCAAGTCACAAGGGGGGCTGATCTGGTTGACAGGCTGAGCATGGGCTGACATTCATGAACACAGCCAAAAACTGCTGACACACACACACTTTTTTTTTTTTATTATTTTATCCACCCAGTCTCTCTACCTTACGAGAACTGAAGTGGATCCCCAGCCTGGGGTCCAGTGTGGGCTCCTGTGCTGTGACGGAGCTCCATCTATATGTGCATTGCTTATACAGCTCCCTTGTGTGCCATGTAGAAGTGTCGGGAGCCAGAATGTGACGTCACTCCGGTCCAGGCACCTCTACAGGACACGTGAGGGAGCTGTAAGCATTGCAGTATGGATGGAGACATCAGCAAGAAATAGTGTTGGGGGGCTCAAAGTGAAGGGGCAGGTGCCACAGTTGGACTTTAAGTGGACAGGTTTTTTTTATTATTATAGCTTTCTATTTAATGTACAAGCTTGATTTAAATAAATCTGGCAAAAAATAAATATGGAGGTTCTCATAAATGCTGAAAATCCTGGTCACCCAGCTCTTATCTTAACCTCAAAAACTCTGATTTGGAATAAATATGGAGATAAGGGCATCTGACTTATCTCTGGAAATTCTGATTTGCATACTTGTTGCGGGTCAGTGACTCCGTAAAGAATGAACAGTCGATGAGCACAAATGCTAGGCACATTAGCATTTTCAGAAGCACATCAGCACCAGTAGCCCGTGTATTTCTCTCACAGCAGGTTTACTTTAGTCTTATCCGGGGCCGTTATCAAACAATTCTTAAGAAGATCTTGTAGATGTTCTGGAGGGACGTGCCACATCTTTTGAATAACAGGAACATCGAGATTTGTCTCCCACAGAGTGCATAAATTAATAACCAGTGACTGCTATTCTCATGGCTTGTCATACAAGGGAAAGTTATATATAATGCATATAGATGTTAGAGCTAAAGGAGGAAGTTCACATACAGTATCAGTGAAGTTTCTTTCCCCAGTGGATAATCACACTACAGAGTTGACCCCTAATGTTGTATATTTTGATTGTTCTCTTTCACTTACATCTGATCTTTAGTTGAATATTAAAACACCATAATCATTCATTTATACAATATATGGCCAACAGTTTGTTAACACCTGACCCACACACCTATGTGAGCTTGTTGGACATCCCATTCCAAAACCATGGGCTTTAATATGAAGCAACACCTCCCCTCCCCTAACTGTTTCCACTTCTCTGCAAAAGATCTCCACAGAATTTTGGAGTGAACCTGCCAAAAGTTGTGCTCCAGCCAAAATATATTTTTTAAGGTCAAGTTCTGATGGTGAACAAGAAGACCTCATAATTGGCATTTCAATTTATCCCAAAGGTGTCCATTGAGGTCAGAGCTCTTTGTAGGCAACTTAAGTTCTTCCACATCAAACTCATCAACACGTCTTTTTGGAGCTGGTTATACACTGCCTGACCCAAAATAAGTCATGCAACCTGATCTTTCATTGGATTACCTTTAGCTTTGACTACAGCATGCATTCCCTTGGCATTGTTTCAATAAGCTTATGCAATGTCACAACATTTATTTCCATCCAGAGTTGCATTAATCTTCACCAAGATCTTGAAGTGATGATGGAAGAGTCGGAGCACTGTGTAAAGTCTTCTCCAGCACATCCCAAAAATTCTCAATGGGGCTAACGTCTGGACTCTGTGGTGGCCAATCCATGTGTGAAAATTATGTCTCATGCTCCCTGAACCACTCAGCTCAATGACACGTGACATTGACATCTTGGAATATGCCGAATGATCAGTGAAGAAAAAAATCCATTGGTGGAAAAACCTGGTCATTCAGTATATTCAGATAGGCAGCTGACCTCATTTTTTGGGGACATAACGTTGCTGAACCTAGATCTGGCCAACTGAAGCAACCCCAGATCATAGGACTGCTAGAAATCCAGGTGATTACTTTTTTTTGGCCAGGCAGGGTATATGGCCAAAAGTTTATCACACCTGCCGTATATGAGCTTGGACATCCCATTCCCAATCAATTGGCATTAATAAGGAATTTGCCCCACTTTGTGTCTATAACAGTGTCCTCTGTTAATTCATGGTAGTGCCAGGGAATAGCCTCCATATTGACTTGCAAGAGGGTCGATGTCAGGTTTTCTGGCAATAGTCCGAGTCCAACTGTAGCCTTTAAGCCGGCGGCTCGTGTGAAGGGAGGAGGAGCCCTGTGACGCGCCTGCCCCTGTTGCTGTCTCTCCTAGACAGTGCAGCCCGAGATCTGCGGTGCGCCTGCGCAGAAGGACGTCGGACCCTACCGCCGGTCCTAGTGGCGGCACGGACGTGACACTGTTCTGGGAAGGCTTTCCATAAAATGTGTGTCTGTGGGAATTCGTGCCCATTCAGCCATAAGAGCATTTGTCAGGTCAGGTTGTGATGTTACATAGGTACATAATTACATAGTATTGGACGTTGAATAAAGACACAGGTCCATCAAGTTCAACCCATTGCATGTGTTTTTGCATATGTATGCGTGTGTATGAGTCCATGTGTAATCTTGCTCTTAAGTGTACCTGTACCCCTGTATGTTATGGTCTCTGAGGAAATCGTCCAAATGCTTTTTAAGAGATTCAACACTCTCAGCTGAATGAAATGCTTATGGCAGCGAGTTCCAGACCATAGCCACCCTAACTTAGAAGTACCCCCTACGTCCCGTGTGCTGGAATCTTTTCTCCACCCATTTTAGGAGGTGGCCTCTAGTCCTTGTTGTGGAGTTTACTGTAAAAAGTTCATTGCTGATGTTGCTATCACCATTAAACATTTTGTACATCAAAATCATATAGCCCCCTTAATCTCCTTACTTCCAGCGTGAACATGTTCAAATTTAGTAACCTTGTCTCATAGCTTTGGTCCTCCATCCCCTTAATTAGTTTGGTTGCCCTTCTCTGGACCCTCTCCAGCTCAAGGACATCCTTTCTGTGGATTGATGACCAAAACTGGACCGCATACTCCAGATGAGGCCGAACCAGCGATCTATAAAGTGGCAAAATGATAGACTTGTCTCTACAGTACATTCCCTTTTTAATACAAGACAGAACTCTGCTCGCTTTGTTTACAGCAGCCTAGCATTGCGTGCTATTATTCAATCTGTGGTCTACATTGACCCCCGGATCTTTTTCCCTTTCTGACTTCCCTAGTGGATGTTGGATGAGAAGACTTTAATCCCAAAGGAGTTAATTGGGGACCAACAGTTAGTGAACACCTGGCCATTACACCAAGTATATGACTAAAGGTATGTGGTCTCCTCTAAAAAAAAATATTGGGTTCAGGTTTTTCCACTGAAGGGAACGAATAATGCTAACGCATACAAAGGCATTTCAGACAATTGTGCATTTCAGACTGTGTGCACAAAGCACAGCTCCATAAAGACATGGTTGGATGAGTTTGCTATAGAGGAATGTGAGTGGAATGTACACAGCCCTGACCTCAATCCTACAGAACACCTTTGGGGTAAATTGGATTGACCACTGTGAGCCAGGGCTTCCTATCCAACATCAATTATAACTGAGCTCACAACGTTTGACTAAATGAGCATGAATTCCTAATGTATATATAGCATATTTTCATTGAAATGTTAAGGACTAAAAGGATATTCTAATTTTAGTTACAAAAATTAGAATAAATATTTGTAATATTCAGGTATACTTTCAATGCTGCAATTGAATCTTTCATATTTAGGATTCCCAGACAGCAGCTAGAGCAGGGTTAGGCAACCTTGGCAATCCAGCTGCGGGGAAACTGTAAATCCCAACATGCACTTGCTTCTGGAGGTCACGCCCATGGCTTTAAGAGTCTTGCAATGCCTACCAGGGCTTGTAGTTCCACAATAGCTGGAGTGCCTAGCCCTGAGCTAGAGGTTCTGGTTTCCTTTCGCATACCTACCTGAAAAAGTCTAACTGCTCTGTTCAAAAAGCCTTTCTTTACAGGGTGCAATGGTTGAAACTCTGATTTGCCCCTCCCTTTTAGATTGTAAGCCCTCAGGGGCGGGGCCCTCCTTACCATCTTGTCTTGAATTGTATTGTGATTGTAATGTCTTCCTTATATTGTAAAGCGCTGCACAAATTGTTGGTGCTATATAAATTCTGTATAATAATAAAACAACATCCCAAAAAGACCCCACTTGGGACAACTGACCACTTACCCCCACCTCCTCAGATTTTCTTTTTTTTATAAGCACTTCATGGCTCCTCGGTGGTGGGTGGTCTTTCTTTCTGATGGTATGTCATTGACAGCCCAGACTTATAGGAAGTGAGCTGTATTACTCTGGTTGAAAGCAAAAAAGACCAATGACATGGATGGGGTAAGAAAAAGGTAACATCACTGGAGAGTAAGGAGTGTAAATACTACTTGGCCAAATGTTTATTTTCTAAAAAAGGAGGGAGGAGTAGAATTTAAAAAAAAATAATGCTGGTGTTCTTCTTCTGCTATAACGTGCCAAATTATGTTTCTGTTTCCCATTTGTTGATGTATACACTTTTTTTTATTACCAATTTCAAAAGTAGGTTCGTTGAAACCTGTCGTTGGTGTCACCGCCATATTGTGCTATGAAAGATGAACAGCCCAGACCTAAATATGAATCTCCAGGGCCTCTTGCTCAATCACCATTTTTATGGAGTCTTTTTATTATACATTGATTGTAAAAAAAAAAAAAAAACACCAATTCCTGGTGGGCGTCAACATGACCCCGCCGACATCCAACGGGAGCTGAAGCGGAACCTCGGGGATAGGTACGGCTCCCTCTGCTCTGCTCAAAATAATTCTTCGATGCTCCATTTCTCCCGACCGTCCAAACGGCGCAGAATTCAGGTCTCTAGGTTTTTTCCCCTAAAAATAGCAGTTTTTATTACTGGAATAAAAAGAAGCTCTGGTTGAGGGGAACCGTGCCTAATACATGTCGTCTTAAGTCTCTTTGAAGTTACAGAGCCGATGCAGCTCTTTCCAGTATTTTATAATGAGTTTTACATACTGTGACTTTTCCTACCTGCGAGCGAGGTTTTCCTTTCCTCGCCTGCTTGGCTGTTTCTTGTCCTAGATTGCTGTGGGATTTGGGAACGATTGCCCCCGTGGGCTCTTAATGCGCCTCTGAGTGCTGGCTCCGCTCACTCACTGGCGATAATTACAATATATAATGCACTGCACTGTACAGACGATTACGTGGAGTCACAGTGTGACCGCCCTGGCTGCACAGCGCAGCAGAACTGTGCCAACCAAAAGCAGAAAGTGAACATAAAGAGGATGGCGTGTATGCAAACATATACTAAACAAACTGTAATACATAAGAACTTAAGAAAATGTTTTTTTTCTTCATTTTTGTTTCTCAAACTTTTTTTGGGGGGATGGTAAATCTTGCATTAGTTATAAAGCAGTGGTGTATCCAGGGTATGGCATATATGGCACAAGCCCTGAGGGCCTCTTGAAGGAGGTTGGGGGATGCCGCTCCATGGGCCAGAGAGAGTTTGCCGAACCTTGGAGACAGCTGACTTTTTGTCTCCCCAAACCTCTCCCATACACATCTCCCATACACATCTCCTCGCCCGGGTCTTAGCAACAAGGCATGTTCTGACCGGCATCCCACTGAGCTCCTGGTAACCAGTGACATCATTGAGCATCCCAGGTTGCTAAGAGCCAGGTGGGGAGATGTGTATGGCCTTTGCACATCTCCCCGCCCAGCTCTTAGCATACTGGAATGTTCTGGCCGGCATCCTGCCCAGCTCCTGGCAACCAGTGACGACACCCCCTCACCATATTGCATCTACAGAGGAGCGATGCTGTCACCTTAGGACAGGACCACAGAACACCTACCCTTCTTCTCTACTCCATAATCTGGAGGAGGTGGAGAAGTCCACAGGGAGAACTGGGAACAACGCTAACTGATAAGAATGTATCACAGGAAGTTATCATTTGACAAGATTTCTGGCAGTGTAAGGTATTTTTATTGCACTGATTGAACAGATGTAACAAAATGCTGTAAATGATATATTTATCAGACCAAAGAGGAGCAAATAGGAGAAGTTGATTGTTGGGTTTATATGCACTTTAAAGGCCCGTTCACACCAGCCGCTACACTACATATCCAATGTGGTGCCCGGCACAGTGCTGATGCACCAATCCAAGCACATCCCACTGTGTACTTTTTTTTGTTTTTAAAACTTGATTGAAATGTTACAAGTGACATATCATGAAGTACTATGGGCACAGCATGGTGCGAGGCAGCTGCACTGCATTGCATCTTGCTGGGCTGAAAAAAAGTGCTACATGCAGTACTATTTTTTAGCATACACCACCACGTTCTACCGAAACACAATGGTGTGAATGGTGTCTATCTGGGATATCCCACAGATTGGGATTGAGATCTGGAGAATTTGGAGGCCAAGTCAACACCTCAACCTCATCGTTGTGTTCCTTAAACCATTCTTGAACTATTTATGCAGTGTGGCAGGGCGCATTATCCTGCTGAAAGAGGCCACTGCCATCAGGGAATACCGTCTCCATGAAGGGGTGTAGTTGGTCAGGAACAATGTTTATGTCGGTGGTACATGTCAAAGTAATATCCACATGAATGGCAGGACCCGAGGTTTCCCAGCAGAACATTGCCCAAAGCATCACACTGCCTCTGCCGGCTTGCTTTCTTCCCATAGTGCATCCTGGTGCCATCTCTTCCCCAGGTAAGTGACAATTAGATACCTGGCCATCCACATGATGTAAAGGAAAATGTGATTGAGCGGACTAGGCCACCTTCTTCCATTGCTCCATGGTCCAGTTCTGATGCTCATGTGCCCATTACAGGCATTTTTGGTAGTGGACATGGATCAGCATGGCGACCCCAACCAGTCTGCCGCTACGCAGCCCCATATGCAACAAACTGTGTTCAGACACCTTTCTATTGGAACCGACATTCATTTTTTCAGTAGTTTGATCTACAGTATCTCTTCTATTGGATCGTACTACACGGGCCAACCTCCGCTCTCCATGTGCATCAATGAGCCTTGGCCGCTCATGATGCTGTCACCGGTTTACCTGTTTTCCTTCCTTGTACCACTTTTGGTCGGTCCTGACCACTGCAGACTGGGAACATTGCACCAGAGCTGCAATTTTGGAATTGCTCTGACTCAGTCGTCTATCCAACACATCAACTTCAGGATTTTTAACCGGATAATCAATGTTATTCACTTCACCTATCAGTGATGAGAATGTTATGGCTGATCCAGATAGTTTAACTTTTACTTTATTCCAGTTGCAGCTCGAGCTGGGCTGAGCTTGGCTTCCTGCGGTGCTAAATGGGAAGCATTGTGCTGGAGGTGAGTGCTGCTCTTGTGTTTTACGTTTATCATTTATTTATTTCCCCTGCAGTCCGCTATTGTATTCCTGAATTTGCCGTGTGCTCGGAGACCAATTAGCTGGCTGGAGGGACATATAGGAAAGGCGGCTCGGGTTGGATGGGCAGTGTGTGACAGTTTACATGAAATGCTGCCTGTTACCGTACATCCAGGGTTAACTTCTTCAGTAGGTGGTGAAGGATCTGCTCCAGGGCCTACAAGGTTAGAGAGAGAAATTCACATTACATTCTGTACACAGATACACAGAGGAAATACATACATGTCAGCTGTTTTACATGCCAAAGGATTTGTATTTCTGTCCATCCAGTCCTGAGATTTACACAACTGGTAAGGGATGCAACCTAATTTTTTCCCCCTGCTTAAAGTGACATTAAACCCTCAGATTTTTTTAACATAAACCAATACTGTAATGTGCGCCTTACTGTAATCCATGGTTGTTTCCCTTCTCTTTGCTGCTCTTCCTTTTAAATCTGTATCTGTTCTCATGCTCTGCAGAACTTCTGTTTTGCAGCAGACTGCCTTGTCTCAGGAATGGATGCACGGTGTCTGTGTATCCGTTTGTATAGGCTTGTAACCTGAGCCAGCACTACAGGAAGAGGCCCTGAGCTGCAAAGGGAAGTTCTCCCCCAGCATGAGAAGACATGAGGATTTAAAAGGAAGAGCAGCAAAGAGAAGGGAAACTACCATGGATTACAGGAAGGCGCACATTACAGTATTGTTTTATGTTAAAAAATCTGAGGGTTTAATGTGACTTTAAGTTCAACAACATGTATGTCCTTCCCCCAGCCTGTAACTGGACAGTGAATAGAGAGGTAGCAGAATGATAAGTTCATCTATCTCTCTCCTATCAGCATGCCCTGTGTTAGCACACATAGGAACTGCAGCACAACTGCAGTTCCTATGCAGTGGTGCTGCAGTGGCTCCTTGTGCTGCTTCTCCCTCTAACAGATTGAGCTCTTCTGCACAGGGACTGTACTGAAATGCAGGTACTTACACTGCTTGCATTTGAACATAATACATGTAATCATGTATGAATGGCTACAGAGCTGCATTCATTTATTTTATATCTGCCTAGAGTTTAGCTTTAACATCCCTTTAAAGTGCATCTCCATGCAAAACTGTGGAAAGGCATGCTTACCAACATTATGGTCCTAGATGCCATAACACTGTTGTATAGCGCTGCGCAAACTGTTGGTGCTATATAAATCCTGTATAATAATAATAATAATAATACCCCAACCTGCCATCCATATTTCTTCCGCCAACTTTTGGGTGGGTGAAGCCAAATCACGCCCACCTTACTGGTTTATGCCACCAAGACCCTGCCTCTGAATATATGCTGACCACCCACCATGCCCAGTTTATGAGTGGCTCCCACCCAGAACCTGCTTCTAAGTACACTGGAAGAAATTTGGCACTGACAATGAAAATTATAGGGTCTCTAAAAAGAACCCCAGACCAGCAGCCAATATTTGACCCAAGCACCGTCACATGACTGGGAGGAGAGTAACATCATTGTCCCCCCAAGTTGCCAACACCTGTCATGTCAGTGCTGGCGGAAAAGGAAGAAGCAATGAGCGAGTATAGGGGGTCCGCGGAGAGGAGGGCCCTTTGCAGAAACACTGTCACTTTGCCCCGCGTGGATGTGGTGACTGTCTCTTTAAATAAAATAGGTAGTGAGCTGAGAGATATACATAGATTGCCCTTGCTGACTTCTTTCTGAAGATGCTACTTCCTTGGCTGTCATGCTGTTCCATAGGCTTCAATACTTTCTGAGTCTTTGAACTGGAACGCGTATGCAGAGCTGGAGCTCTGACCACATTTAACCTTTACTTGCTGCATGCTTGGTTGGCATCAGAGACCTACAAGATATTCTATCCATAGACAGCCGGGTTATAAGAATATTCTGGGTGATCAGCCAGCGCTGGCAGCCCATTTCCTTCCCTCAGTGATGTTTCCTTTAATAATGATGCTTTGTATCCCCCTCGTATTACGGATAGATGGCATCATGTGATAAACTCCACCTGTGTCCGTCCCCCTCAGCGCTTTCCTGGAACTCCAAGAACAGAGTTGGGCTTTCCCTGGAATTGTTAACAAGCCATTAATGAAGACTTTGATTTTTGGAACGGTCCTTCTACCACCTGAGCCATAAAACCTTTACAGCCGCCAACATAAAACTGCCTTTAAAATGTCTTTCTGGCTTTTCCTTCACAAGCTGTCCGCATATCCAACACTATTCAGATAGGAGGAAAAAAACAATGCGATCTATAAGGGTTTTATGTCTTCTTTCTAGAGGTTGTTTATTGGTTTCAAAGAGGATGGAGGTCAGTTTTTACATCACGATTCATCTGATAGATATGATAGATATGATAGATATGATAGATAAGATAGATAAGATAGATAAGATAGATAAGATAGATAAGATAGATAGATAGATAGATAGATAGATAGATAGATAGATAGATAGATAGATAGATAGATAGAATGCAAAGATACCAGTTTTTCGGTATCAAGTACCAATATTTTTTCTTCTGTACTTGCCGATACCGAACGCCGATACCTGAAGTCCCAGTAAGGAAGCCAGGCGGCGTGTAATGACTTGCCGTGCGGCTTCCTGATTGGCCAGTTTCCCGAATCAGGTAGTTAAGTGGCGAATCATAACATGGTGCCCGGCTTCCTGATTGGCTGGGAAGCTGGCTCCATGCTCCCTCCATGCACTAGGTCACGAGGGAGCATGAAGTCGGCTTTCTGGCCAATCAGAAAGCCGGGGGGAGGAGGTAATGACTCGCTGTCCGGCTTCCTGATTGGCCTGCTTCCCGAACTAGGTGGGGAGTCATTACACGCTGCCCGGCTACCAAGTGACGAGGGAGCATGGAGCCGGCTACTCGGCAATCAGGAATAATGACCCGCTGCCCGACTTCCTGATACCGGAAGCTCAGGTATCGTGCTAGGCATCAGGGCATTTGGGCGAGTACGAGTACCCGCCCAAATACTCTGCATCGGCACCGATACCAGATAGATAGATAGATAGATAGATAGATAGATAGATAGATAGATAGATAGATAGATAACCTATGATAGATAGATAGATAGATAGATAGATAGATAGATAGATAGATAGATAGATAGATAGATAGATAGATAGGATAGGTCAGTTTAGCCCCTCCCACTGCCAGCCTTATTTGAAGCTGTTGTGGAAGGGACAATGCAAATCTGACATGAAGAATTGGCACTGGGTGAGCAGATTTTATAAAGCGCCATTTAAAAACAAGCTTTGCCTGTGTCGGAGAGCTCACGGGGGTTTATCAGGCCAGTATCGGAGATTTTATAAACTACTCTGAAATATTGATAAACTTTGGCGGCGCTCTCTCCAGATCCGTCTTCCGCCGCGCCCGATCATACGATAAAATATCAATATCAGAGTACAGGGCGAGCAGATGGCGTTTCAGTCCTGAATGACCACGATCCAACCAAACAGATGTTTCCCCAAGAAGACAGATTTGTAAATAGCCGGAGGCAATTATGTTATATTTAAAGCTTCTGGATGTTCCCACAGAACGCAGCGCGAGCGTTTAGCCGAAATGAGATCGTCTTCTAATAGAATTCCCAATCGGGGGACAAAAGTGCTCAAAGCTGCGACACGGAATGATGGGAAAGGGGCACGGATACAATGTGAGCCGTCTGAAATCAGATTTCAATGCAGGGATTCGGGAATCTTCCGTGATCGGTCTCGGCTATTACAACACACAGTAAAGACTTCCTAGAGCAGAAGGTGACCACATGTCTCATTGCATCACAAATCCTGGAAATTAGAGGAGCATTCCTCGATGTAGGACAGTGGGTGGGGCTATGCAAATTATCCCTTTACATCCCATCAGCCCGATGCACATCCAGAACTGCTGGTGTACAGAGCAAACATAACCTAATAGTGTCAGTCTGGAGCAGTGAGCAATGCCAGGCAGGCTGTATTTGCATGCAGAATGCCCCCATGTGATGCTGAACCTCCATGATTGAAAGACCTAAAATCCAATGAATGGAAGGGGCAGGCCGGGGACAGTCAGGCTGGGGATCAAAGATGGGCAACTCCAGCCCTCCAGCTGTTGCAGAACTACAAGTCCCATGAGACATTGCAAGACTGGCAGCCACTGATATGACTCCCAGAGACATTTAGGATTTTGGGATTTGTAGTGTAAGCGAGCTGGAGAACTGGAGAAGTTGCCCACCCCCGGCCTAGATAATGATCGACATCCTCAAGCCTGGACTCGCTGCAGTCTCCGATGCACATAGTGAGAAGCTCCCAGTGTGCAGTGAAATCAGAGGAAGCCATTTAAGTCCAGGAGAGGAGCCGATACAACTGTGCAAGACTGACGGAGGTCAGATACAAGACTGAAGGGAAGGACGAAGGTCAGATACAAGACCGAAGGGAAGGATGGAGGTCAGATACAAGACCGAAGGGAAGAATGGAGGTCAAATACAAGACTGAAGGGAAGGACGTCAGAAAGAAGACTGAAGAGAAGGATGGAAATCAGATATAAGACTGAAGGGAAGGACAGAGGTCAGATAGAAGACTGAAGGGAAGGACAGAAGTCAGATAAAAGACTGTAGGGAAGGCCAGAGGTCAGATATGAGACTGAAGGGAAGGACGGAGGTCAGATATAAGACTGAAGGGAAGGCCAGAGGTTAGGTATGAGACTGAAGGGAATGATGGAGGTTAGATACAAGACTGAAGGGAAGGACAGAGGTCAGATAAAAGATTGAAGGGTAGGACAGAGGTCAGATAGAAGACTGAAGGGAAGGCCGGAGTTCAGATAGAAGACTGAAGGGGAGGATGGAGGTCAGATAGAAGACTGAAGGGAAGGACGGAGGTCAGATATAAGACTGAACGGAAGGATGGAGGTCAGATATAAGACTGAATGGAAGGATGGAGTTCAGATTTAGAATAATCTGTACCAGATACGCGGATTTGCTAGCAGTATTGTACTATGAGCGTAAAACCGTTTTGTTACTGGAAGTCTTGCTGTTTATATTCTTAGGAAAAACTTTATTAATTCAGTAGTTCCTAAATACAGCGCAGTAATATATAAAGCCTGGGGCAGTTTTCTATATTCAATGTGATCTGGGGTAAGTGGTTATCCTGTACAAATATTGTAGTATCTGAGCACAGTTCTCTTTTCATTAAAGTGACATTAAAGGCAAAAAAACGTTTCCCTCCCCCCAATGTTAATGTCAGCACTTACCTTAAATGATGTTTCTTAATCCGATCTTCTTCTTCTTTCCTGATGTTTTCATCTGTCCCTCCAGTGCTGCGGCGGCTCTCCGATCCAGCGCTGACTCCTCTGTCCTTGCTGGCACTTCCGATCCAGCGGTGTCTGCATGCGGGTGCACGCGTCCGTAGACTTACCTTGCGTCTCCCGGCCGAAAATACGAACTGCGCATGCGCCCGCCCCAAGATGCTTTGCGGACGCCCGAGCAGTTTCGTTTTCTAGGACGGGAGCGCACAGCAAAGACGGGGTAAGTGTAAACCGCTGTTAAAGCGTTTTTAAAAAAAAAACTTTTTGCTAGCAGTAGATATATGCAAACGAAACGGAGGGTTTAGAACCCCTTTAACTTACATTGTGTTGTTTCGGTTTTTTTTCCACCAAGAACTATACAACGTATTTATATTTTTGTCCTTTTCATTAATTTGCTTTTACTTTGATGTAAAGTAGAGTGACACTAAACTCAGGAGTTAAGGCCTCATTCACACACAACGCAAGCAAAATTGTATATTGCGTATATACGCGTCTATGCGTATATATACGCGTGTATACGAGCGTATATGCGTATATGTGTATATGCGTGCACTATATGCAATCCCAGAATGCATCACTCGTAATGAAATTTTTAATGTGCTGTACGCATGTACGCGCGTATATGCGTGTAAATACGCAGAGATACGCTGCCCGGACGCATCTCTGTTCCGTTCTGTTTTTGCGCATATATACGCTACGCAAATATACGGCTCTATACGTGGCTGTGTGTATGGAGCCATTTATTTGCATAGGTTGCATATGGTACAATACGCGCGCATACGTGCGGCAGTGTGAATGAGGCCTAAATCTTAAAAATGCATTCAAGTACCTTAACTATTAACAACAATGTATCTGTTTTTGTGTATCACTCGGCTGTAGATCCTCCAATCATCTCTGAACTGTTGCCGACACTGTCCTTCCTTCTGGAGGGGGGTTACTTTTGTCCCCCATGGTCCCTGTGTGTGTTGTAAAGTAGTCACCGCTCCAAGCTCACTCCTGTGATGGACTACAATCTCATGTTTAGTTTCCTAATTTGTATTGAGATTGTAGTCCATCCCGGGGGTGAGCTTGGAGTGGTGACTACTTTACAACACACACAGGGACCATGGGGTACAAAAATAGCCCCCCTCCAGAAGGAAGGACAGTGTCGGCACCAATTCAGAGATGATTGGAGGATCTACAGCTGAGCGATACACAAAAAAAGATACATTTTTGTTAATAGTTAAGGTACTTGAATGTATTTTAAGATTTAACTCCTCAGTTTAGTGTCACTTTAAATATATGACATTTATTATACACAGGACTGTCTCTATAATGAGGCCCATTGGCACACTTACCTTCTTGGTTGGCCCTGCCAATATCGCCCCCACTTTCCAGACTGTCCCCCATTCACCCCTGCTTGCCCACCTCCATCCTTCCATTTAATCTTCTATCTGACCTTCATCCTTCCTCAGCCCCACCCATGGCCTATAGTTGACATGACCACCTTCTGGGTGGTCTTTCCCAAATACCCCCACTTTCTAGGTTGTCTTGACTCACCCTCCCCCATAGCCATTATTTGGCATGCTTACCTTCTTGGTGGTCCTGCCCAGCTCACGCCTTACTTTCCTGGTGGTTTCACCTCACCCCAACTCATGGCCTATACTTGACATGACCACCATCCGGTTGGTCCGGCCAAGATCACCCCCACTTTCCAGACTGTCCCATCTCACCCGTGCCTACGGCCCATACTTGATATGCCCACCTTCTGAGTCATTCTGCCCGGTTCATTCCCACTTTCCAGGAGACCCATACTCACCCTTGCCCATGTCCCATTGTTGACGCACTCAGCTTCTGATTGGTCCTGCTATGGTCACCCCAACTTTCCATGTAGTTGTGCTTCATCTGTGCCCATGGTTCACACTTGACATGCCAACTTTACAGGCAGTCCACCCTGATCATGCCCACTTCTGGGCGGTCCCACTCCCAGAAATGCAGGAAATGCCCACTTACTGTCACAAACCCATAGGTTAATACCCTATATGAATTACTGTGCATGCTCAATAACGAAAATAAGGGTGATGCTCTTTTACCAGGATAGAGCATCATTGGACAGAGGACTTGGATATGGGACTGTCCCAGTAAATTTGGATCAGTTGGTATCAATGAAATTCTCTGCGCTGCTGTAGGAATTGGTATTAGCAACAAGTTGTCAACACTGGAGACACATATGCACCACCAAAAAAATGGGGGTGAGGGTTGGTTCAGAAAGCGTACTCTGACCCCAATCAGCCGTCCATTAAAGCTTCAAAATGGAATCATTCTTTGCTTTCAGGCAAACGACAGCAACGTGATTTTATTTCCCGTAGCGTGTAAAAACAACTTGATGAATTCCTGTCTTGCATTGTACCTAGCGGCTCCCCTGCTGCCGCTACAGCTCCTCTTCGGGGATTTCGAATACACAAATTGGCTGCGGTGATTGACAGGGGGATATTTTGCCGTGTTTTTTCCGTTGCAGCGGTCAGGGACAAGGGGTGACACCTCCACGGGCGTCCAGTCTTTTCTCCTCTAATTGCTTCTTTAAATGGTCCTCCAACCTGCACCCCCATTATCAAGCAGCGGCAATGCATGCCACCTTTGCAAAGTCAATGTAGATTTTGGATGATAAATTTAGCTGTCAGGCAGCCAGCTGCAGTGTGGTCTGTCGCCTGGTAGCGTTGATATAAACCGAGGACCCCGCTCCCTCTCCACAATCTCGCACACGCCGATGGAACATGAACACTTGTGTATATTAAAATAGTAATTTCTACTCTGCTGGTGACCTCTTGTTTAGAGGGCCTCTGGCAACAAATGAATCACTGGTGTATAACCAGCATTGAGATGCAGGCAGCAAGGAAAGAGAAATTTCATTGTCAATTATTGTACTGAAAGGGAGAACGGGAGAGGGGGGTGGGGGGCAGAGAGAGAAGAGTAGTGGGGAAGAGAGACGGATGGACAGAGAGAGCAAGAGACTAGCCATTAACCAGTCAATACAGAAAGACTACAAACTCATATTCAGAAGCCTTACAGACAGATTCTGACTCTGTAGAGACTAATGCACATGGCTAATTGGGCCCCGTACACTACTCAGATCAGAGTATTCCTGGGGCCAGTGAGGCCCGGTGCTTCTGATCAGCCGCAGACAGGAAGCCAGTACAAATCAATGACCAGCTGACACTGTCCACTAGTAATCACACATGGACAGATGTGCACCCCTAGACACAGATAATTTGCACCCATAGTGTATATCTGTCCCTAATCGCAGATAATCGCTCTATGAGCAATTACATTTAAACAACTGTGAACAGCTGTGGATGGTGTCATTGATCGTGGCTGATCAGAAGCACCTATCCATACCCACCACAGAAAAACTTTGGCCTGGGTGTTGTGCAGCCCTAACTGACTGTGTGCATGAGCCCTATGGGCCCACAACAGGGAAATCAAGTTGGAAAAGCACAGACGGACCTGGAAGGCCAGAAAAAGCATGCTATGCCAATAGTATTACTGGAGGGCTCTGAGAGAAAGTCACTTCCAGAGACTCATCACTTGCATTCCATATGCCACTTCTATAGAAGAGGAGCAGAAACCCAACATCCTTCTTCGCATTCTATTTTACCAGTTCCTTCTGAAATTCAGCGAAGCGCCTCCTCTAAGTCCTCTGGAACTCTTTACCCCAACCTGTCCATCTATCTCCCACTCTGACTGACTTTAAGAGATTCCTTAAGACTCACCACCTCAAGGAAGCCTATCCCACCTCAAACTAACTACTCAACCATCACGTTCTCAAACAATTCCTCCCCACACAGCTACCTCCTCATGTATCACGTCCCCCTCCCTTTTAGATTGTAAGCCCTCACAGGCAGGGCCCTCCTTGCATCTTGTCTTGAATTGTATTGTGATTACTGTTAGGAACCAGATCTGAACCCAGGGCCTCAGCTGTAGCTGGCAGTGGTTCTACCTGCTGAGCCACCTTAGAACCTTGGATAACTCCTTGCCTGCTCTCATGTGTAATCCTCAGTTAAACCTAGTGTCTGCTGAATTCTGAACTCCTTGCTCCTCCCTTGAACTTCCTATTTAAGCCATGCCTCTGCACTTCCTGTTTGCAAGATTATTGTGCTCCTACCAATATCTTGCTTCCTGCTCTTTCTGTGATACAATCCACTCATACTGCTACCCGTGTACCTACCTTTGGCTGCTGATTCACGGACTACTCTCATTGTCTTCCACTTCATACCCGATACCTTTGGCTACCAACCTCGGCTTGATCTCGGACTACGCTTCTGCCTACTCCTATACTAGTACCATCTGCTTGTGTACCGAAAACGGCCTGTTTGACTACGACTTTGCCTGCTGTTTCAGCTACTGGCCTCAGAGCCTGATCCAGATTGTGACACTTACTGACCAACACAAACTAGGGAAAAGGAAGGAGGAAAGAGAAAGAGAGAGATATATAACAAAAAGAGAGACAAGGAGGGTGAGAAAGAAATAAGCGTGAACAATACCTTTTTTCGGTTGGTGGGGGGGAAAGGGTTGCACAGCTTGTATTGAAAGCAGTGGGTTTCAGAGTCAGAGAAGTCCCTCCATACAATCTTGTCTTGAATTGTATTGTAACTGTAATGTCTTCCTTATATTGTAAAGCGCTGCACAAACTGTTGGCGCTATATAAATACTATGTAATAATAATAATAATAATAATAATAAGAGAAGGTGACCAGGGGGGGAAGGGGCCCTGAGTGATGGAAGGCATGGAGCTACTTGCCCACACTGATTGGTAGGGTTCTGGACAGGTAGACCCCCAGTAATCTGCAGCACTGGGTGTGAAAAGCTTTTCCACTTTCTAAATGGCAGCATTAAAAAAAAATTACCCAACACACATGCTCTGTATTGTCCAAAAAACTAAAATCAAAAAAGAAAAAAAAAATAGCTCACCAACTTTTTACACCTGCTTAGGAATTGCCCTGAGTTCTGGTTTTGCATGCTGACATGCCACGGAAGGAAGTGCATTCTTGGACTAGTGATTCCAGTCCACAACACCTGGAGGCCCAAAGGTGGCTCACCCCTGATCTATAATATTTGTATTAGATGGGTTAACAGCATCTGTAAAATCAATATCTGGCCTTGGCGGTCATACCGCATGTACCATAAATAGGATAAACTCCTGAAACATCTTCTCCAATGATGCACTGCCTCTCCTAATAACAGCTGAGTCTGTTACGGCGCATGGGGCCCAGTCCCGACATCCCCGGGAAGACGGCGCAAAGCCGGCCCCCAGTCTGGTGAAAGGCTCTAAAATTTCCCTTCAATATTTTATTGATCTATAATACATTAATGTCATCGGGAGGCTGAACAGTCTTCAAACAAATTGAAATGAGATTAATTTATATGTAATCATATGTCCGATAAGAGTAAATAGCACGCATGTCCTGATTACATTAAACTAATGCATGGCCTGGAAATGTGCAGTGCAAGGATTTTCTGCCCGAGATAATGGAAGGCCTTCCCTGATGAATATACAGTATATGGAAAAAGCCGGCTGAACTGTATAAGCCACATTTATCAATTTTAAAAGCATTTTCATTGGCTCAGTAGCACAAGTCCCATAATATTACACCAAATAAAAGTATATCTAAAGCTAAAACCTCTTTATATATCATTTTGAATAGAGTAGTGAAAGATTAAACCCCTATTTTTTTATTTATTTTTTACCATTTCTTGCCCATTACCTTTATTTCCTGTTAAGACACAACAGGAAGTGAGAAAAAATCTCTACAACAATGACCCTTAACATCACCTCTGCAGTCAACTGAAGCTAAGTGGGCATAGATTGTGCTTAGTTATCTTCTTGCCTAGCCACAGCTGCCAGGGAATGACAGCTCTGAAACAGGAAGTGATGAAAAGCTTGCCGCTTCTGGTTTCATTCACTGTAGAGAACGTACTCTATGTTCACTGATAATCCTCTGCTGTCCCCACTGACACCTACCTCTGACATTCTGGTCACCCAGGAGGGGCAGTGGAGCCCGGGATACATTACAAGGGGGGGGAGGTTGGCATCTTCTGGAGACCATGGAAGTGATCGGGCGGCTTTACAACCACCCAAATCACTTCTAACAGAAAGCCAACCACCTGCAGAAGAAATGCAAACTCCCATCAACGTAAGACTTACATGGGTGCCAGCAAAAAGGTTAATACTAGGGATGCACAGACACCAAGTACCATACTTGGTACAGGTTCTGATACTTTTCCAGCTCCATTGAAAGACTAAACTAGAGAAAAACTCAAAAATTAGGAGGCAGATGTAATTTTAAGGAGCACTGGCTACGGGGCTCCTGGGACCTGTGCATCCCTGTTTTAATGTATGATTTGTTTTATATATATATATATTTATTAGGGATGCTCCAATACCATTTTTTTCCAGACTAAGTACAAGTGCCGATACTTGACCAAGAACTCAGGGTATACATGTGATCAGGGGTGTCACTACACCTTTCACTGCCTGAGGCTGGGGCAGGGAGGGGGTTGGATAGTGGGTGCTGGTGGTGCACGTTAAGGGGGAGAAGCCGGTGGCGCACTTTACCGAGGAGCATCAGGTTGTTGGACACTCTAGGGGGGGGGGAGAGTGGGGGGAGTTTCCACGGTATCTCTGTCCGGTGACCTGCAAAGCTCACGGACGTCACTAGTTGCCAAGAGCAGGACAGGACACCATCCAGAGCGTCCCGCTCAGCTCCTGCCAACCAGTAACATCAGTAAGCTGGGTGGGATGCCGGCCAGAGCTGCTAAGAGATAGAGGGGATAAATGACACCTGCTGCCCCTCCCAAGTAACCAAGTGAGATGCCAAATGCCTCAGGCTGCCTCATAATAAGGACAGCCCTGGATGTGATATTATAACTGATCTTAATGTTCCCAGCTACAGGGGGTCAGTTTTATGCCCATCGCTCAGACCAAAAGGTTCTCAAAGAGACGTCTTTGGATGCTGATGCAAATGATAAAAAAATAAAAAACCCCAAACATGTAATTTTCTGGTTGAAATCTACCTGCACTGAAGCTGCCAACCCAATTACACTCATGTAGTATAAAGCATTAAAAAGCATTTTGCTTTCCTCTCCTATCCCTATGCGTTTTTACTGCTCGCGCTGCAATACAATGAAATATGACGCGGGCATAGCGAGCCTTTGTCATGTTGCATTTTTTTTTTTTTACAGTCTAAAACTAAATGGCCCAGAAGCAGCCAATGAGGCTGAAATACATTCTGTTTTATGTACGGATGCGAGTCTCCGACAAGTAAACACAACTCGGCACAGAGGGCTGCTGCTAAACATCTCAACAGGTGAATAATTAATAGAGGAAAGAGAGAGAAGGAGATCACATGGTACACAGTGCCCGAGATGATGTTGAAAACCCCATCGGAGCGCAGGGGAGCCATGGAGGCGCAACAGAGGAAGGCTTATCCGCAGCAAGGACTAGGGGATAAGTGACAAAGCCGCTAACGACAAAAACTAGTCTCCCGTCACTTCCATTTAGTCTTACAGTAGAACACCAAATACATATATATACATTGTTTATCTACCAATATTCTGTTCAACAACTTCCTCAATAACCCCCTCCCCCCCTC
>NW_017306330.1:1534762-1540718 GCF_000935625.1 Nanorana parkeri | reverse complement strand
CACACACACAACCACCACCGGATCAATGAGGTCCTTCCTGTGAGGTCTTCTATAAACCTCATCCTTGAGCAAGTGAAACATGTTACTATCACACAATTATATGTAACCATCAATCCACCGGACAACACTAAAATATCCTCACCACGAGGAACATGTGGAGGTGTAGGAGGAATGTTTGGAAACAGGACATTTAGATTTTTGTCTTTTTCATTAGCCCAAAAGTTCCACCAAAGGTGCCGACATGTTTCAGTGCTCTTATGATAACCTCCCCTTTTTTTTACGGCTATTATAACATGTCAAGTACAGTCTAAAGTAGGGATGTCCAGATACCAGTTCAGATACCAGTGCCGATACTTGCCATTTTCATGAGAACTACCAGGGTTGCAGCTGGGACCGGGCTCTGGCGCTCCACCACTGTCCTGAAATCATTACTCTGTATTGTTTTAGAAAAACTGTCACATGACAATAAACGAAATTGTATCAGTCCTTATATCTGTGAGTACGTGGGGAAGTATCAGTACTTGTACTTGCAAAAATGGTATCGGTGCATCCCTTCATATTTGTATAAAAATAAAATAATACAATAAACCAGAGATGTACAAATCCCGGGAGCTCCGTGTGCTCCTTACAAATCACAGCAGCCTCCTAACTTTTGCATTTTTCTCTATTCTAGTCTTGGAGCTCGAAAACTATCTGTACTTGTACTGAGTACTGTACTTGGTATTGGTGCATCCTTAGGAGCAATTGAAAGTATGAATTCTGATGAAAATGTTATATTTTCATATCAACTCATATGTAATACTTTATCATAGCCCCGAATAAGGGGACATCTTAAATGATCAGAAAACGCTTGGAAGGTTTTCTTTAAGTTCTTTAAGTTTACTTTAATAATCACTTACTATAATTACCATCAGACCTGGTCTGATCCATCAACATTGCCACCACTACTGAACGTGGTGTGAACACAACAAATGGTTGGCATGCTATACTTCATACACACAGAGAAATGTAAAATACAGCTTGAAAACTAGTTTTGTAGTTCATGTGGCTGTTCGGATGAAGAATCACAATGAAGAGATCATGGAAAAACCGTAACATTACTCCATTAACTAGCTGCAGTTAGTGACAGTAAAAATGGATTTTCTGAAAGCCATCAACGACGTCACAGCAGAGATCCGAAATAAACTGTGTGGTCCTTCAGAGGTTGAAACAATTCATCTAATCAATTCAATTTACAGCCGAGCTTCACCGGAATACCATTAAAACATGGGAGTGTTTGCTGATGGAATGAGATTAATTAATGTCTCGCCCAATCAGGCGGCAGAACATTTAGAACCACATTAAGACCGGCTTTCCTTAGTGTCCTTCTAACCTCATTTCAGTCTGTTTTGTACATGTGAAAACTGCAATGAGACTGAACCGATTTCTTTTTTAAAGAATACAGAAAAACATGTTTAATAGTACAGCACGTTAACCCGTTCACTAAACTCTCATACAATATTGAATATGCTTATAGGATTTCTAACATTGTTTTCAATACTGACAGCTTTCATTAAAAGATTACTTGGAGGTCCGGCTGTGAAGGTCATTGTACAGGCATTTCTCAGTATGGGGAGACAACGCTCTGTCCATATCACCCTATTGTGTTTCTGCATTGTCACTGTCAGGATCCGGATCTGAACCCAGGGCCTCTGCTGTAGCTGGCAGTGGTTCTACCTGCTGAGCCACTCTGAAACCTTGGATAGCTCCTTGCCTGATCTCCTGTGTAATCCTCAGGTAAACCTAGTTTCTGCTGAACTCCTTGCTCCTCCCTTGAACGTCCTGTTTTAGCCACGCCTCTGCACTTCCTGTTTGCCAGATTATTGTGCTCATGCCAATAGCTTGCTTCCTGCTCCTTCTGTGATACAATCCGCTCATACTGCTTACCTGTGTACCGACCTTTAGCTGCTGGTTCACCGACTACTCTCATCGTCTTCTGCTTCATACCTGATACCTTTGGCTACTGACCTCGGCTTGTTCCCTGACTACGCTTCTGCCTGCTCCTATACTACTACCGCCTGCTTGTGTACCAAACTCGGCCTGTTGTACCACAAATTTGCCTGCTGTTTCAGCTACTGGACTCCGAGTCTGATCCCGGATTGTGACAGTCACCCTGTCACATTTGGTGAAGACTACAAATGGCCGTTTCAACATACATTACGCAGTCCTGGTCCACTATCATCACCATCAGGAATTATGCCCTAAGAAATGCAATGCAGCCATCACTGGAGTTCATATGGACAGAGGTGGCCGCAAGGAGGCTGCAGGAGGTTAGCAGCACTGAGATGTACCAAAGGATAACAAAAGGTAAAAACTGGTGTTTGGTTTAATAAAAAATGGCAGCCGTTAAAGATTCACATTGCTTTAGCAAACTAATGTCATTCGCTTAAGGTTTACACCTACTTTAAAGAAATGGATGATGTACCTTAGAGACCAATGATCGATGATGTTCACATTGGTTTGCAACTTACGCTGCAATAAATATTGCTTTCTAAGATAATTTTTTCTTTCTATTGGGTCATTGGTATTTGAGTAATGTACGTATCTATAGAGATGGGGAACAGTAAACGGTCAATTTCTGCAACAAGAGGATAATGTAGAGACATTGCTAGTGCACTGCCCAGGACCACCCAAGGCCACCATCGGGCAGCAGTTGTGGAATGCACCAGTTAAGCATGCTCATCTCTGAGTCCTTGGATCTCTTCTTGTTAATCTTTCTTTGCACCCTCTCTCCTTTTATCTTCCTGTCTCTCTTTCCCTCATCCAGTACCCCAGATAGCAAGCAATTGAGCTGCAAGTTTGAAAATGACTTGCTAAACTATTGCAGACTTGCCGAGCTTCACAATTTTGTTGCACAATTAGAGCAAGTCTGCACTGCAAGTCTCCAGATCAACGTGCTTTGCAAAAGTGCTGCAGCACTTGCAGAGCTCTTACTAAGAACTGCAGGACTCTTGCTGTAGACTTGCCATGCAAATTTGCTACAAATTCAAAAAGTGTCACCTAGAACTTGTGCTGCGAGTGTTCTGCAAGTTTACAACGTGCCAGGAATATGTGCAGCAAGTTAACAAGAATTACAATTTAACCCTGCTACAAGTTTGTGGCAAGTCACCCTTGCTATCTGGGTCCCTGAGTATTGGCTGCTTCTCAGTAGAGGTTCAGTCCTTCTATCTCTTGCTTGGACGATAGTCAGGAAGCTTCTAACATTCTTTCTACCCAACACCAAAAGCTACACAGCCCAGAAGGATGTCAGTGGGCCTGTTGCATAGTAGAAGAGTTTTGGCCTCTGTAGCTAGTACTTAGAATTCTGATCCTGCTTAGGAGAAAACAGCCGCGAGTCTAAGATCTGAGGCACATACTGTAGCTGGAGACTTGAGGTCACAGACTCCAGTGACAGGGCCTAACAATGTCCATGCTAGTTTGTGAGCTGTATTGCAGGGTTGGGATGTTTGCAGATCTGAGTTTTTAATAAAAGTGTTAACATAAAAAGAACACCACCATCTAGTGAGCTAGTAACAGAACTCTGCCTACTTACTCTCTGACCTCTGGTCACCAACCCTAATCACTCTCTGACCCCTGGTCACCAACCCTAATCACTCTCTGACCCCTGGTCACCACCCCTAATCACTCTCCGTCCTCTGGTCTCTATGTCTACTAATTTTGTGACCACTGTTAACACTTCATCTAGTGAACTGGTAACAGAACTTTGCTTACTTACTCTCAGACCTCTGGTCACTCTGCCTAATCACTCTCTGGTCAGCACTCCTTACTTTCTGACCTCTGATAACTGTGCCGGCTCAGTGTTTGACCTGTAGTCACCATGCCTACTCATGCTTCGACCACTGTTGATCACTATGCCTACTCTATCTGACCTCTGATCACCCTACCTGTTCACTCTTAGACCTCTGATCAGAGTTTGTGGAAATAAATGGGTATTTACCATTTAAATGTTTCTCTTCCATGGTTAATGCAAATAACACACAAACACACTACAAAAGGTGCATGAAAACAGAACCACACACCTTTCTTCTTTCTCCAACGCGATGAGGAACTCCTGCGAACGAGCCCTAATAATACATCAAGGTACTTGCGGAGAAACATTTTGCTGGGAAATGTTTTGTGAAGGAAGCGCGCGGCTTCCATTGGGACCGTTGAAGATTTCTTCCTCTGCAAACGGAGCTTGATGAATAAAAGAGAGTTTTGAGAGTGACACTGATTGTTTTAGATTGTAACATGAGAGACGAGGAAACGGCTTCTGAAGTCGCCCCCGGGTCCCGCTTTGACGATTGTCATTTTTCCTGACGGCCTTCAATCTTCGGCCGAGATAAAACACCAAAATAGTTGGATAGTTTTTATTTTTGGATATGTTCTGCATAGCCGGAATCTGCCCCGATAAGATTATTTGCCCAGGGATCTCATTCCTCATTCCAGGGGCGCAACTAGAAATCACATAGCAAAATTTTGTATGGGGCCCTGTGATTTATAGTTACACCCCTTGCAGAGCCCACCTGAGATCCCACACAGCCCACCTGAGGGTGACCCTGCAGAACCCACCATAGACTATCTATGGTGGGCTCTGCAGGGTCTCAAGTGGGCTGGTCACACTACGTACCTGTCCGCTTCCTCCACAGTCGCTAATGGGCCCTGCCTGCTCCTCTGTCGCTGACCCCCGGGCCCCGCCTCCTCCTCCACCGCCGCTGCTGGCTCCCACTGACTCAGCAGTGCCTGTGGAGAGGAACGCACCGCTGCACAGATCACTGTCAGTGAGCTGAACAGAAGCACGTTCCTCCTCACAGCCGCCAGTGACAGCCAGCAGCATGAGATGCATTTGTGACCCAGGCGGCCCGCACGGCATCAGGAGATGTCTAGCCAGGCCCCCCTGTGCCTCGGGCCCTATAGCTTGTTTTGCCACTGCCTCATTCCCTCTCATGGAACAATGTTGTCTGGATACATTGATGCCTATGTAGCTCATTTAGCGACACATTCGGGCTGATTAAAGTATAGACATGTGCGAGTCAAAATTCGGACAGATTTTCCGAAAATCGGACATTCAGACAAATTCCCGAAAATCAATGCATACGAGTGTGTCCAAATCCGAATTTTGGTTTCCGAATTTTGGTCGAAACGAAATTGAATTGGACATGTGACTGTTCTGCCCAATCAGACGTGTTTTTCGGTTTAATGCATCCGAATGGGTCTGAACATGAATGTTCGTTACGACAACATGGGAGCCATATACAGTATATACATACAATACTAAAGCTCCCAGACCCGAATGGCATTTGGGTTCCGAATTGCATTGGGGAGCTCCTGAATGCCATTCGGGTCTGGGAGCCTCAGCTTTAGTAATATATGTATATGGATCCCAGACCCGAATGGCATTCAGGAGCTCCCCAATGCAATTTAGAAATTGGGAACCTGAATGCTATTCGAGTCTAGAGGGATTCGGCTCTGTACAAGCAACGAGGCAACGTCTCAGACTCTTCCAAATCACGGGAGACATTAATTTTCCCAAAATATATTCCACACCTGTGAAATAAATAGAAACTGCAAATATTGCAAATAGGCATGTCAGCTGCGGAAAAAATTGGTTTGGTTCGGATATTTTGTTCTTTCAGAATTTGGGATTCGGATCCGAAATGCAATTCGGTTCGTGTTTTGAATTCGAACAGAATCTGAATTTTCGTTAGTTTCAGATGAGTTCACTAATATTCGTTGCAAATACCACAGAAAACCATCTACAGATATTAATCCTAAAGCTGAATCTCCCAGACCCGAATGTCATTCGACGGGATCCGAATTGCATTTGGGAGCTCCCAAATGTCATTCGGGTCCTGGGAGCCTCAGCTTTAGTAATATATGTACATGGCTCCCAGACCCGAATGGCATCCAGGAGCTCCTGAATGCAATTCGGAAATTC
>NW_017306330.1:1484203-1534440 GCF_000935625.1 Nanorana parkeri | reverse complement strand
TCCCTTTCGGGTCTGGGAGCCTCAGCTTTAGTAATATATGTATATGGATCCCAGACCCGAATGGCATTCAGGAGCTCCCCAATGCAATTTAGAAATTGGGAACCTGAATGCTATTCGAGTCTAGAGGGATTCGGCTCTGTACAAGCAACGAGGCAACGTCTCAGACTCTTCCAAATCACGGGAGACATTAATTTTCCCAAAATATATTCCACACCTGTGAAATAAATAGAAACTGCAAATATTGCAAATAGGCATGTCAGCTGCGGAAAAAATTGGTTTGGTTCGGATATTTTGTTCTTTCAGAATTTGGGATTCGGATCCGAAATGCAATTCGGTTCGTGTTTTGAATTCGAACAGAATCTGAATTTTCGTTAGTTTCAGATGAGTTCACTAATATTCGTTGCAAATACCACAGAAAACCATCTACAGATATTAATCCTAAAGCTGAATCTCCCAGACCCGAATGTCATTCGACGGGATCCGAATTGCATTTGGGAGCTCCCAAATGTCATTCGGGTCCTGGGAGCCTCAGCTTTAGTAATATATGTACATGGCTCCCAGACCCGAATGGCATCCAGGAGCTCCTGAATGCAATTCGGAAATTCAGAAATTCGGATTCCAAATGCCATTCGGGTCTAGAAGATTCAGCTTCAGTATTAATATCTGTATACGGTTTTCTATGGTATTCGTAATGAATATTTGTAAACTCACCGAAAGTAACTAAATTCGCATTACGGAACCCAAACCAAATTGAAATTCGGATCCGTATTCCGAACTGAACCAAATTTTTCTGCAGCTTACACGTCTATTAAAAGGACCTGTCACTATATTATATCTTTTTTTTTACAGAAACTATCATATATTTTTTAGGGTCCGTTATTATTATTGCAGGATTTGTGACTTTCACATGTTTTATAACTTTGTTCTTGCTTTGCTCTTGTTGATTTTTTTAAAGCTCCTCTCAATGGTCACTTGTATATCAAGGAATTTAAATAGAAATTCTGGAGCTGCTTTTGTTTTTTTTAAGGTACATGTTCCCTGGCTGTGATGCCATGAACGAGCAAACAGTGTCCCAACAGCCGTCGTATCCTTTTTGCATTGCTTCAAAAAGCTTTGTTGTAATTTGGATACATTCACAAAACCAAGTCAGAGCACAGAGCTCTCTTCCAAACCCTGCTTCTTGGCCTCTGACACAACTGACCCCAACAGAGGCTTAGTCATAGATGTCCACCTCTAGGACTAAGGCCCCTTTGGGGTGAAATGTGTTGAAGGAGATGTAAGGGGCTGACGGAGAGCCACAGAGGTCCACCTCTATGACTAAGCCCCCTTTGGGGTGAAATACATTGATGGAGAAGGAGCAGGGTTTGGCAGAAAGTCATATAGGTCCACCGCTATGACTAAGAGGTGGACCTGTGGCAGGCTCTATGACTAAGCCACCTTTGGGGTGAAATACATTTGAGGAGTAGGAACAGAGTGTGGCAGAGAGAAATAGATGTCCACTTCTAAGACTAAGCACCTTTGAGGTGAAATGTGTTTAAGAAGATGTACGGGGCTGACAGAGAGTCATAGAGGTGCACCTCTATGACTAAGCCTGCTTTGGGGTGAAATGTGTTGAAGGAGATGTAAGGGCCTGATGGAGAGCCATAGAGGTCCATCTCTATGAAAAGCTCTTTTTGGGGTGAAATGCTTTGAGGGAGAAGGAGCAGGGTCTGGCGGAAAGCTGTAGAGGTCCACCGCTATGACCAAGACGTGGACCTGTGGCAGGCTCTATGACTAAGCCCCCATTTGGGGTAAATTACATTTGAGGAGTAGGAACACAGTGTGGCAGAGAGAGATGGAGTTCCACCTTTATAACTAAGCCCTTTTTGTGGCAAAACTTATTAGATGAGAAAAAGCAGGGTCTGGAGGAAAGCCGTAAAGGTCCACTGCTATGACTAAAAGGTAGACCTCTGGCAGGTTCTATAACTAAGCCCTCTTTAGAGTGAAACACATTGGAGGAGTAGGAGTCTGGCGGAGGACCATAGAGGACCACCTCTATGACTAAGCCCCTTTGGGGTGCAACACATTATATGAGAAAGGGCAGGGTTTGGCAGAAAGCTGTGGAGGTCTACCACTATGACCAAGAGGTGGACTTTTGGCAGGCCCTATAACTTATCCTACTTTGGGGTGAAAGACATTGGAGGAGTACGAGCAGAGTCTAGTGGAGAGCCATAGATGTCCGCCTCTATGACTAAGCCCTTGTTGGGTGAAACACATCTGAGGAAAATGAGCAGGGTCTGGCAGAAAGCTATGTGCTTTGTCTTGGTTTTCTGAACATATTCAAGTTGCAATAAAGCTTTTTAAAGCAATGAAAAAAGGATGTGTTTTATATGCAGCTTTCTTCAATTGAATCCAGTATGCCTGGAAAGAATGAACCCCACTGAGTTAGCACCCATAGCCTGATCAGTGAGCCAGAAGACTGCCTGGAGCAATATCCTTTGTGTACACATAGATCTAAACCCTAACTAGATGATACACAATGCTATAGCAAACTAAGTACCACAAATATTGCCTATTTTCCAGGAAAAAAACCTTTTATTGCATCTCAGTGCTCCTGACCTCCTTCAGCATATTTCAGCTGCTTCTTCTCTACATTCACTCCAGCACCAGCTGTGTATTATTGCCCTAAACCAACTTTCTAAAGGGGACAACTACATAACACCAAATAACAGGAAGTGCCTGGACAAGAACTTTCACGGCAGGACCACCAGACAAAGAAATAGGTTTAAAATGATTTTAAATTTTTTTTGATATTGCATCAAAATGTTGATTATATGAGATTTTAGTGATTGGATTTAGAAGTACTTTCAGAACAGACTCGGCCCAATACACTACACTGAGTGGCCAGATTATTATGACCACCTGACGTTTGTAGGCAAAGTAGCTATAATTAGCTATAATTTCGTGCAGGAAGTTGCTAGAGGGCCAGGAAGCAGGTTGTTTACCACGACAGTAGAAGTGATTTGTTTCTGAAGATACGGGTAAACAACGCGATTTAACAGCCTCTGAACGTGGGATGATTGTTGGCACTCGGAGACATGGAGCGAGTATCAGCAAAACAGCAGAATTCGTTAAATGTTCACGAGCAGCTATTGTTAAAGTGTTTAAAGACCAGACTGCCAGCCGAAAATCTGGGTCTGAACGTGCGAATTGTGGCCGTCAGCGACTAGTCAATGTTAGGGCAGAACGGAGAGGGGCAAGACTGGTACAAGACAACAGAAGGGCAACAGTGCAGTGTCAGATTCCTCGCATCACCTTTCAACATCTCGTGGGGTCATCTCATGGCCCAACAAAGTAATCTCGTGGAGTCATCTTGTGGCCCAACGAAGTACTGATGGGGTGGTCATAATAATCTGGCCACTCAGTGTATATGTAGTATCATAGACTGATTCTGCCCATTAAGAGGTTACATATTTCCAAACAAAAGAATGTAAAAAAGATCAAATTATGCACCGGTCAGTTTTCCCTGCCTCTAGGGTTGGACAATCACCGCCAATTCTGCTGAATAATTCATGTCAACAAACAAATGGGGGAAAACAACTGTCGGAGAACCAGTTGTGATTACTATGGTTTCCCTTGGGGTCAGCAACACAGGAAGGTGAACTACACTTGCCCAAGGAAGGATGTTAGTCCGTTCACTACAAGATTGTCAGTCCTGGTGAAGTGTCTTGGAATGATTGTTGTGTCACCTACTAGAGGATTCCAAAGGTATAGGCACATGTGAGTGGCACTGAATCCAGCATGCACCCACAGACAGAAGCACTCTGCCTCGCATACCAGTGAAGGGTTGCAAAAATCACCACGGTCTAACAAGCATATCTAAGCTTTCCATTAATGGTATAGGGCCAAATGTAGATTTTGGAAGACGGAAATGTTTTTCTGCGGTGCCCAATTCCCCTAATTTTCATAGCAGGGGGCTCCAAGAACATGGAGAAGCGCTTGGGCCAATTGGCTGCCGAGCCACAGCCAAAGCTTCCATATCTATTTTGGGAACAAAGGGCCTTGTTTCAAGTCATCAGACAACCTGCTGGTGCCTCATGCGATAGCAAAACATGAAATCAATGGGATCAATACGCAGACAGACAAAATAAATGTTTTGAATGCAAACAAAATGCTTGAATAAATATTTGAACATAGAAAAGGCCGGACTGGAGACATGAAGTAGATGCGGCTTTTAAGCAGAGCATGTCATCGAACAGATGGAGAACAGAAAGCAAGACTCGTAAATCATACTTGGAAAAAAATACTCCACTCTTACAATAAAAAATATATAATGGAATGGTTTCAAAATTGACCTTATCATGTAAGTTTTTTTCTGCCGGCAGTTACTTTCTAAAACCGCTACCAACTTTATATGTCTCTCAATTTGAAACTATGGTACTGTACTAGCTGCAACTGTTTGTACATGATACTTCCCACAATTCCCTAAGCTACGAGACAATGTTACTAAATTTAAACATGTTCACACTAGAAGTGAGGAGATTAAGGAGGGACATGCTTTTGATGTACACAATGTTTAGTGGTGATGGCAACATCAGCAATAAACTGTTGGTAAATTCCATAACAAGGACTAGAGGCCAACACCTAAAACTGGTGGAGAAAAGATTTAACCACAAGGGGCATAGGGGCTTTTTTTTCAGTAAGAACAGCTAAAGTCTGGAACTCGCTGCCAGTGGTATCAGCTGAGAGTATTGAATCATTCAAAAATCCATTAGATACTTTCCTCAGAGACCGTAACATACAGGGGTACAGGTACTATTAAAAATAAGAGAGTTGTGTACATACTTACACATGCGCAATCACACACAGACAGACAAAGGTTGAACTTGATGGACCTGTGTCTTTATTCAACCTCAGATACTATGTACCGGTGAATTCAGTGCAGAGGTCTGCTCTGAGCTTGAGATACATTTACAAGCAGCCCCTGCAAAACTAGTTTCATCTGTGGTAGGATGCTCCATTGCATGGAACATTTTAAACTTAAAAATAATAGAACAGAATCCTTTTTCACATTATTTTCTGTTATTTTTTTCAAGATATCCTTAGAATTAGAAGCATTCCTGCCCTGATAAGGGGGTAGCTTTCATAACCAAACTTGCATCCCTAAACCTCATCCAAAATGTAAAGATGCTCCAGTAATCACCATTAAACTCATGTGGGCACAGGCTCGTGCACATTCCATTGTACGCTGCCCCGCTCTCAGGGTTATGGGTGAACGTGCTTTAGTTTTTGTGTGCAGAAAAATGTGCACCAGTATCCATGCACATAAATGTTAGCATTGGTGTGCATGTGTGTGCATGCACATGCGCACTGGCATGCACGCATACTGGTGTGTCAGTTAGCCTATTTAAACCATCATGAAGTATGGGCTAATTGCTGACTGTCTTCAGTTTGTTCCTGTTTCCCTGCGACCTGACCTGTGACTTGATTCCCAAAGAAGACGACGCTGGCTTGTGACCAGACTCTGGTTCTCTGTGTTCTTACCTTGGCTTGTGACTTCAACTCTGATCTGGCTAGTAATGTTGGTTCGATACGGCTTCATCTGGACGATAGTAAGCCAGGCCTGTGCTCCCGACTACACCTCTGTCTCCTGTTCCAGTACCCTGCTGTGTTCAACGCACCGCCTTGAACACAGTCCTGTGGTTGCCTTATCCGGTCTTCACACCCAAAGCATCTGCATGAACTTCATTGACCTACGTTCTGGGCACCCTTACTTTCCTGTGTCCTCACTCTGCCTGTAACCACTTCCAGGAGAGTTGGACAAGGTCGGCAAGCATATCCTTCCTCTGCTCAGCTTGGTCTCCCATCAGGTATGTGACACTAAACTTATACATCCTCATCATAAAGCAAGGTAATTATTGAAATCCTTTGGTGTGCAGAAACTGCCAGGCCAATATCAAGGTTCTCCATTGTCATACCACCCATTGTCATACCACCATGATACCATTGGATAACAGTATACAACTAACATATATTAAAACTCTAACCCACTTTCTATAGACATGAGGTGTCCATCATCCAATCCAAGGTTAGATCTGTGGACAACAGTCTACATGTTGGTATTATAATTAATCACAGAAAGGTGCAAAAGGAAGGTTGATATGATGTGGCAAGATTCAAGCACATAAAAATTTACAAATCACACAAAGTTCTTTCACTTAAACAAGAACTTATAAAGGAGCTTACCAAGAAGAGCGCCCGGAAGTTGGCTAGGTCCCCGAAAAACTCCTCAACGTTCACCGCTCTGGGATCGAAGGAGAAGAATTCTCCCAGGTTGTCGTAAAGCTTGTTCATGTTGTTGTGCATGGTGGTCAGCTTCTCGCACTGCTCACGGGCTGTCTTCGCAAAGACGTAGGAAGTTTAGTCAAGGAAAAACTTTCTCAAGAAGGCACACATAAGACAAACATTGTTTACTTGAAAACGAACTCTGTACCTGCCCCTGTGATACATAAAACACAATGCAAGAAATGGGACGAGGGACACATCAAGGCACAGACATCACTCTTACTACAATGTGTTTTTGTTTGTGTCCCTATTGGAGGGATTTCATTATACGGGTGGCCTGGCATGCGAGTGTTGCAATGCATGTTAGTACTGTGAGCCTAGGTTGGCGGGATGACATGCCCCCAGGCAGTGTGTCTATGACAACCAGGGCTCACAGGAAGGTGGTTAAATGGTGCTGGGCATACTACCAAGGCGAACGGTGGTATCTAGGGGCAGAGAATAAGCACTGGGGGACAGCTTCAGAATGAAGGTAGATATTCCAGCCCCAGCTTTTTTTATTTTTATCCCTGCTGGACCTCTTTCCATTAAAAGGTGGAGTTGGGCTTTAAAATACCGCCAGCTTTTGTTGATGTGCATGTCGAATTTCTGTGGGATGCCCTATTGAGGAAAGCAGAAAACTGAGCCATTTTTAGTGCATATTAGATAATGTTTCAACAGATAAAATCATTCATGAGAAATAAAGGACTCAGCAGTTAAATAACTATTTCATATGCAAAAAAAACCAACAATGGCACCCTCGTGCTGAATTTATGTCTCCTAATTGAACATTCTGATGAGAAAATTACCATGAGACAAAATAACAAACACAGCTAAATAATGCGCTTGGATTAGTTAATAGAACCCCGATCTCTATTGTCCTCTGCGGAATCATGAAAAATAGAGCACCACAAATCTTTTTTTTAATTCATTACAAAACAATCCGCATTTCAAGGTAATGCATCCCTCTTATGTTTCTTTATTAATATTGAAAAAAGTGACTTGGCACGATGAACATATTTCTACAATTTAAACATGTTTTTGCACATGGTATGTAAATTCTGGATTCATCTGAAACACCATCTGCCATCGCTGCGTTAAGGCAACCCCCACCCCTTCCTCCTGGAGTCTTATATATGGAAAACAAAGATCTTCTTAAGAATTTGCATAAATAAAAAGTTTTACAGAGTCGCTTTCTCTAACCTGTATGGCTTCAGTTGAAGATACACTGCATTGAAAACACACAGCTGAATATACAATGTCCTGTGGTACCAAAAAATAAAGTGATACAGCTTTATAAGAAGGGCCTCTCTGTTCCGTAATTTAGAACTGTATGACCTCCTGTAAGCCCAAAGGGCCCCTGACTGAACCCAAATCCTTGTCATGTTAACATGTGACAATATGCTAGGAAAAATGTTACTTTATTTTGGACATCATCTATTGGTCTGCTGGTGACATTTCTGATGAACCCAAATCCTAACACAGGCTCACAGGAATTTTTTAAAAGTATACCTAAAGTCCCACATTTGTTTTTTTTTTTTACTCTGCCTGGCTTTGGCTAGATGAATTAGAGCGCTCTGAGCCTGTCAGGAGCCTTGCGCCCTAGGGGGAGAGAGAAAGGCCCTATCTCTTCAAGAGATGGACCAGTCAACACATTCCAATGCACCACAAGCACCATTGCATGACTGCTGGCTGAGCGGCACAGCAACATTGGTTGACTGGTGGCTGAACCACACATTGTCATTGGTTGACTGGTGGCTGAACCACACAGTGTCATTGGTTGACTGGTGGCTGAACCACACAGTGTCATTGGTTGACTGGTGGCTGAACCACACAGTGTCATTGGTTGACTGGTGGCTGAACCACACAGTGTCATTGGCTGACTGGTGGCTGAGCCACACAGTGTCATTTGTTGACTGGTGACTGAGTCGCACAGCAACATTAGCTGACTGGTGGCTCAGGAGCACAGAGTCAGTGGTCGACTGGTGGCTGAGGGGCACAGAATCATTAGTCGACTGGTGACTGAGCCGCACAGCGTCATTGGTTTACTGGTGGCTGAGGTGCACAAAGTCATTGGTCAACTGGTGCTGAACCACACAGCTTTATTGGTTTACTGGTGGCTGAGCTGCACAGTGTCATTGGATGCTAGGAAACAGGCATCCCTGGGTTCAGTGAATGTCGGAGTGAACCAAACCCATTTCAGGTAGCCCATCTTTACTGGTCACGTGTGCAGCATCATGGACACCTCAGATCTAAATAGAGCTTTACAATGGCACTTTCGTTGGTGGATAGCTCCCCTGTAGCATCTTGTATCATACGTGAGCACATTCCAGGGGTTTAAAGGGCCCCCCTTCATTAGGGCTTGGTAGTGTTAACAAAACTGGTATATTCAGAGGGCTGTCAAGGGGTATGAATATGATGGCTCCAGATGCTGGTAAGGACAGGGGGTCCTAATCCTTTCTTACTTTATCAAAAACAAAACACAAAATGTATAATTCAACAAAAATTTACAAATGCTAAACCACCCGAACACAGCGAAGACGGAACGACACTAATATATTGCACAAGTTTCATTGCTCACAGCCAATCTCAACCACGACCAATCTGTTATTCTCTCGCATACCTAGAAAGACAATACATAAAAAGAAAAAAAATATACAAATCTTGGAAAATCCTTACGCATTGCAATGCCTCGTAGGCTTGTAGAGTCCTGAAAAGGTTCAAAGACTCGACAGCCTACAAAATTAATGTTGCAGGAAGAACAATTAATCATAACAGAGCCTAACGGACGTCTGAAAAAATCTGCAGAAAACGCTTCACCCCCAAAGAGCGCATGAAAAAAAAAGTTTGGCGTGTAAATGCTGACAGTTACGGGAACCCGTCTTAGAGGTCCCTCGTCCATTAACTTTATCTATCCGGCGCATGAAAAAACATTAGAAGGAAAAATGTTGTATTAATCAGCTTAGCTTCAGAAGCTTTCTTCCTCCTTACAACACTAATCTGTATAATATTCCCGATTCTGAGAGCTTGATAAATCAGACTTTTGGGCCCAAAATCATCTTGTCATTATCTGCTTAGTTCATTTTTTTATGAACCTCTTTTATGTACTTTAAATATACTTTTCCATCCGCGAGGGGAGGCGAAGGGTTCACCGGGAAGACCGACGGTAAGCTGCAGAAGAAACAGAAAAAAAAATCCTTGTCTGTTTATAATATAAAATCTAAGTCGCCATTTTTGGATGTTTATATAGATTTATTAACCCTTTCGGTGCCACAGCCAATTTTTTAAAAATCTTTTTGCATGTGTTATAATGCAATTTTAGGCCTGAAGATCACTCAGCCTCCCTGGCGGTAATCCCGAGTGTGGCTCTGGGTTAATTTTCAGTACCAAAAGCGGTAACCCCCGAGCCACACTCGGGATTACACTGTAGTTTCACTTACCTTGTCCTTACGAGCCCCTGGTGCCCTCTCGTTGTGTCCTCCGCCCGATGCCGGCATCCGTCTTACGGGTTCGTTCCCTGCGAGCGTCGGCGTCGCAGGGGGGCGGAACCGGCAGGCAATTCAAAAGTGAAAACATGACATATACACACACACACTAGTAATATTGCACCCTTGTTTGGACAAATGTCAGTGTTTTTGGTTTGATTACATTATTGAATTAAATGTATTATTATATTATTATTTTTTTATAATTATTTATTATATTATAATTTATGATTTTGTGTTTCAAACTTTATCATACCTGGGATGTCTACTAGACTCTTGTTTGGACAGATTTAAGTGAATTATTCCTAAGAATTACAGGCCTACAATATAAAACAATACATTTCCATGCAAAACAATGTACCGCTTTGACATTCAAAATACTGACATATTCAGACTGCCAGGGAGGTTAAAATCCCCAAAAGACAGTGCGGGGTGAATTTATCAATACTGGAGCAGACAAAATCTGGAGCAGCTGTGCATGGCAACCAATCAGCTTCTCTCTTTCATTTTCAAATCTTAACTGAATAAACTGAGAATAGAAACCGATTGGTTGCCATGGACAACTGCTCCGGATTTTGTCTGCTCCAGTTTTGATAATTTCCCCCTATATATTTTCTGAAAGCAGAAACCCTACCGAATTTAATGGTGGCAGCTGAAATTTGTTATGTCATGCCATATTTGCACTACTCTTTATCCAATCTATACTTTCAGTAAAAAATATACAAACACACAATATATTACTCACTACGGTGGAGACAAGACCAGTCACCCTGCACAAGGAGAGAGAGCAGCAGTGAGCGGTCTTTATTACAGGAGGGGACGGAGACAGGACCAGTCGCCCTACACAAGAGGAGAGAGCACCAGTGAAGGGTCTTTAATACAGGAGGGAGTGGAGACAAGACCAGTAACCCTGCACAAGGAGAGAGAGCAGCAGGGACCGGTCTTTATTACAGGAGGGGCGGAGACAAGACCAGTCACCCTACACAAGGAGAGAGAGCAGCAGGGACCGGTCTTTATTACAGGAGGGGCGGAGACAAGACCAGTCACCCTGCACAAGGAGAGAGAGCAGCAGGGACTGGTCTTTATTACAGGAGGGGCAAAGACAAGACCAGTCACCCTGCACAAGGAGAGAGAGCAGCAGTGACAGGTCGTTGTTACAGGAGGGGGCGGAGACATGACTGCACAAGGAGAGAGAGCAGCAGTGACCAGTCTTTATTACAGGAGGGGGCAGAGACAAAATCAGTCACCCTGCACATGTAGAGAGCAGCAGTGACTGGTCTTAATTACAGGAGGGGGTGGAGATAAGACCAGTCATCCTGCACAGCAGTGACCAGTCTTTGTTACAGGAAGCTCCAAGTGTCACACTGGATTACTGCACAGATCTGGAAGAAATACACAAAGCTCCTTAACATTCCAGGAAGAAGACAAATAACTCTTCTATGAGGACAATATTTGCTGATGCCGGTGTTCAGCTTTAAATCTTTACAGAGAAAGTAGGGTCGCCCTCCTGGCTGTGTTGTCTGCAAATGTGAATAAAACACAAAAGTGACCAACGAGGATTACACTTCCTTTGGCGAGATAAGACCGGAGATGACAGCTCCCTTTCCTTCTGTCCTGGGATAAGGACAGTTCCGTTCTCACTGATCAGTGGATGATCGTATTTACATTTTCCACTGCAATCCAGCTTTCCACGAGCCTCCTTTCCATGCAACTTACAACCCAGCAGGGGCTTTCTATGAATTAAAAACACGCCATTATTTCCTTCACCTTTATAATGCGTTCTTTTAAGATAAAAGCCGGTCACACTATAGCGAGAACAGCGGCAGACGGCGGGTGTCCCTTACCTGGAACAAATCATTTACATAGTGCCCGGATTATTATAAGTAACCTTTCCAACGCTCTCACAGCGACATTACCATAAATGTACTTATTTGTTACTTTACCCTTCTTCTGACAGGATGTAAATAAGAAAGGGTGAGAAGAGAGGACAGCTTACCCTTGCTACAATGTCACAATATTATAACAGTATTAGTTACAAAGTTGTATTAAAAAGTGAACTTCAGTCTTGCACAGTTGTACCGGCTCCTCTCCTGGACTGAACTTACCTACTATGATTGCACTGCACACTGGCAGCTTCTCACAATGTGCATTAAAAGCTGTAGCAAGCCAGATAGAGCCCGCCTCATTTCCTGGCATCATCTAGCTCTTTCATCCTCAGACTGACTGTCCCTGGCTCACCACTTTCATTCGTTGGATTGGCATCACATGTGTGCCTTACCTGGTGACACCCCACACAGCCTTCTGAGACCCTGCATAGCCTACTGAGACACTGCACAGCATCCTGAGACCCGCACAGCCCACCTGAGACCCCACACAGCCCACCTGAGACCCTGCACAGCCCATCTGAGACCCTGCACAGCATCCTGAGACCAGGCACAGCCCACCTGAGATGCTGCACAGCCCTGGTAAGACCACACACAGCCTCCTGAGACACCGCACAACCCTTGTTACATCCTTTACAGCCCACCTGAGATCCTCCACTTGGGGATATAAGGCCGCCACCCAGAAGCAGCACAGAGTATCTAGCTTCAAATTATTCTGCTTTGCTGTTTAAAGTAATGCTGAGATTTGTAGTCCTCTATAGCCCACCAAAGATCCAGCGCAGCCCTGGTAAGATCCCACATAGCCTCCTGAGACCCCAAACAGCCAAACTGAGATCATCCGCAGCCCACCTGAGATCCTCTGCTGGAGACATCAGGACGGCACCCCGAAGCAGCACAGAGTATGCAGCTTCATATTATTCGGCATTGCTGTATAATGTATTGCTGGGATCTGTAGTCATCTATAGCCGGTTGCATTCGGCATTGCTGTATAATGTATTGCTGGGATCTGTAGTTCTCTGTAGCCGGTTGCATTCGGCATTGCTGTATAATGTATTGCTGGGATCTGTAGTCCTCTATAGCCGGTTGCCATTCTGCATTGCTGTATAATGTATTGCTGGGATTTGTAGTCCTCTATAGCCGTTTGCCATTCTGCATTGCTGTATAATGTATTGCTGGGATCTGTAGTCCTCTATAGCTGGTTGCCATTCTGCATTGCTGTATAATGGATTGCTGGGATCTGTAGTCATCTATAGCCGGTTGCCATTAGGCATTGCTGTAAAATGTATTGCTGGGATTTGTGGTCCTCTATAGCTGGTGCCATTCGGCATTGCTGTATAATGTATTGCTGGGATCTGTAGTCCTCTGTAGCCGGTTGCCATTGTGCATTGCTGTATAATATATTGATGGGATTTGTAGTCCCTCTACAACTTGAAGCCAGTGGCAGGACTACCAGGGTCACAGCGTTTACAGCAGTGAATGGGGCCCCACATTCCACCACTGTCCTAAAATCATTAGTCTGTATTGTTTTAGAAAAAATGTCACATGACACAAAAAAAGTATTGGTGATTGGTATCAGTACTCGGTCTGGGGAAAAATGGTATCTGTGCTGCCCTACAGTGCCCCATATCCTGCAGAATGTGCATTGTGGTATGCTGCATTGGGGCTTGGTTGGCAGCAAGTGTACTTGCGCATTAGGGCGCCATTTTAAATTACTGGAACCACAAGGCACAGGAAGCGCTGTACATTATTGCGCGTTTTTGGTGCATTACCGCAACACCTTTGTCTGAAGGGGGCCCACGACCGACATTGGCTGTCAGACAACTCCGACAAGAGAGCGTATAATGCAGAAACTCTTAAGAAGCAGGAAAACACTTCACACGGATTTTGTTTTACCTTCGCAATCCGGCAGTTTGCAAATCTCAGCCGACTATGTACAACACGCCTCTAATTATAACGAGCCTGTTTTGGTTTTTTTTTCACCGACGAACGAGGCTGATTTGCTTTTTCTCCCTCTTTCTAAATCTGCAACCTGGATTCTGTGATAAATGCCCTGAAGTCCTTGAGACTGAGAACATCTGTTCTGCTCTTTAGAGGTTATGACTGCTAACACGGGATGCTAATCGTATCAGTGCCTTCACTCCGTCAATTAGGGATGTATGGCGCTAACAGCTAGAGGAAGAGATTGAACACTTTACAGACAGACGTTACAGTAAAGGAGAAAAAAAAATCCCTAATTTGATCGCGGCATTTATGCTGCAAACCTCATTCCACTAATTAAACTGGTTAATGCCTAAGTACAAATAAATACAGTATTTATAGAATGCTGACACTGTATACAGTCAACACTGAGCCATCCGCATCAGGTACTGCACTGGAAAAGCTTACACGCCAATGTGCCTCATACAGGTATAGTGAGAATAATTTGGCTGGGGGGGAGGGCGACCAACTCCTGTGTAAGTATATAGGAGGAAACTGGACAACCAGGACATATCTATCACAGCAATGATGGTAGGCATGTGGAGTACAGTTCATGTAATATGTTAAGGAGTATCGCTGAAGAGGTAAGTATTACTGGATCAAGGGAGGTTGCTTTACTCAGACACTGCTACCTATATTGGCAATGTGGTGGTGTCTCTTTAAGACCCCCACCCAACACTAGCCCTCCCTGTAATCCTAACACTAACCAACATTGTACTTCTCCCCCAACCCCAACACTAATCATTCCATACATTGTAACACTAAGACCCCCTGTAATCACCTATGTAACCCTGACCCTATCTCTCCCTTAACCCTAACACTAACCATCCCTGTAATCCTAAACACTGATCCTCACACTAACCCCCCAAGTTCAACAGCATTTATCTGTAAACGTTGCACTAGTTATAATTTTAATCCTTCCTGTAACCCTAACAATAACTCTACCTGTAACTCTAAAACAAATACTATATGTAACCTTTACAGTTACCCCCTTTTTCACCTTAAAACTTTCCGTCCCTGTAGTTCTACCACTAACCCCAACCTTAACCCTAACAATAATCATCCATGTAACTCTCTAATCCAAACAATTATTATTCCTCAAACTAACACTTTCCCCTTCTGCATACCTAACACTAACCCTCCCTGTAATCCTAACACTCCCTGCAACATTAACCCCCCTGTAACCCCAACGCTGCCTGTAACACTAACCCTCCCTGTAACACTAACCCTCCCAGTAACACTAACCATCCTGTAACCTCAACCCTCCCTGTAACCCTAACCTTCCTTGTAACACTAACCATCCTGTAACCCTAACCCTCCCTGTAACCCCAACATTAACCCTCCCTGTAACCCCAACATTAACCCTCCCTGTAACCCCAACACTAACCCTCCCTGTAACCCCAACACTAACCCTCCCTGTAACCATAACACTAACCATCCCTGTAACTCTCTTTCAAATTCTCTTAAGACCACCAAGGGTATTCTATAATTGTTTTATTAACACATCATATAAAAATATACCACAGATAGTATTCCATAAAAACCCTCTTAGGGTTTTGTATACAAAGTCCATGTATATGTTACCAACACAATCTAGTGTATAAAATCCCTCAAGCAGCATATAAGGTGTATAAAAGCAACCATGCTCACAGTCACATGGTCAACTCTATTGAAAAGGCCAAGAGCTTTACCACATAGACTGGGGTTATGAAGGAATTTCGCAGACTCACAGCTGGAATATAGACAACCGACCCTGACTGATCTTTCAGCCAATAGGCAGAATAAACCCCAAGCAAGAAGAAAACAAAGAAAGAGGGGGAAACAAACAGCTTTCAGGATGCGTCACACTCGAGTCAAAGCAGCCAAGAAGGAGACATCTTTGACAGGCCATCCAGTCTTCAAGAAGTGTTCTGATTCTTAAACACAGACCGGGGATGTGTTGTTGAATTATTCGAGGAATGAGTTATCTCGCTTTAAGCAAACTCAACTTTATTTCTCTTGGATCTGGACAGGATCTATATTGCTGAGAAAAAGAGGGCACAGAGGTATTGTAGGTATTGAAGCAGAAGCCATCTGATAGAAGCCCGAATGACTTATTTTCCGAGAGGAAGCTATTCGAGAGCGAAGAGTGACGTACAAAGGGCTACAGGGGAATAAAGCAGTTTATAAAATCACACTTTACGAACGCATGCAGAAAAAAGAAAAAAAAACTGTGCGAGTCTCCCGTAAAAAGGATGGAGGATTATCGTGGGGAAGCTGCAACAGGAAACTAACCATGGAGCCTTTTAACCGGTGAGATACCGCTTGAGCTGTGTACAAACAACAAAGCAACGTCTCAGACTCTTCCAAATCACTGGAGACATTTGTTTTCCCTAATTGTATTTAACACCCATGAAATAAATAAAAACTGAAAATATTGCTAATCAGCAATAGACATGTCAGCTGCGGAAAAATTTGGTTTGGTTCAGATATTTCGTTCTTTTGGAATTCGGATCCGAAAATCAATTCGGTTCGGGTTTCGGATTCGGCCGAGATACAAATTTTTGTTAGTTTCAGATGAGTTTACGAATATTTGTTGCGAAGAACAGAGAAAACCATCTACAGATATTAATACTAAAGCTGAATCTCCTAGACCCGAATGGCATTCGGGATCCTTATTTCCGAATGGCATTTGAGAGCTCCTGAATGCCATTTGGGTCTGGGAGCCTCAGCTTTAGTAATATATGTATATGGCTCCCAGACCCGTATAGCATTCGGGAGCTCTCAAATGCCATTCAGAAATAAGGATCCCAAATGTCATTCGGGTCTAGGAGCCTGAGCTTTGGTATCACATATATATACTGTATATGGCTCCCATGTTGCGGTAACGAACATTTGTGTTCAGACCCATTCGGATGGACATGGCTCCCAGACCCGTATGGCAATCGAGAGCTCTTGAATGCAATTCGGAAATTCGGATCCCGAATGCCATTCGGGTCTGGGAGCCTCAGCTTTAGTATTAAATGTATATACTGTATATACTGTATATGGCTCCCATGTTGCGGTAGCAAACATTTGTGTTCAGACCCATTCGGATGCATTAAACCGAAAAACACATCTGATTGGCCAGAAAAGTCACATGTCCGATTCAGTTTAGTTTTTGAACTAAATTTGGACGGTACCAGAAAGTCGGAAACGGAAATTCGGATTCGGACATATTTGGATGCTTTGCGATTCGTAAATCCGGATGTGCCCGAATGTCCAAATTTTGGAAAATGTGTCCGAATTTTGGAAAATTCTTCCGAATTTTGATACGGAACGAAACAAATCGCACATGTCTAATCAGCAAGGAAGAAAGTGTTGGTTGGAAAAAACTTATAGGAGGTCTTACTTATTCTTGACCCACTCACCTACACTTCTTAGTTGGCTGGGAAGAAAATTAAACTCATTTTAAACAATATTACAATTAAAAAGAAATTTAAGTAAATGTCCAAACTGTATTGTTTGGGCACACTCGGTATGGGAAATGTTCCAATCGGGACATTTTTTCCAGTGACAACTGCCTACGAGGTGATTTCCCCTCAATGTGAAGAACTGAAGAAGGCGAGAATTGTGTCCAGTAGGACATGGACAGCACATACAAAAATCCAATGAACTGAACACAGTCTATAGTGAAGTGGAGGATGGCAGGAGGAACCGTTGAGAGCTTGATAAACGACCCAGAAGTTCGACACTTGGAAGTGTTGGTTTTCCCGGAGGACATTCGGGGACAAATTCTCAGGATCGGAAAGGTGTTGAACAGTGTTCGGTGGCATGGCAGCCGGAAAGGCTAAGTATTTCAAAAAAGTTTTTGCTTCAGATGTACTTTAAAGTCCACCATACAAGTTACAGTCTGACCAGACAATCTTCGTGCAATCAACTAAAATCAACTTAAGAGTTACCAAACCAATGGGAGCCATTGTTACCGAACCAATGAGGGCCATTGTTCCCGAACCAATGAGGACCATTGTTACCGAACCAATGAGGGCCATTGTTACCGAACCAATGAGGGCCATTGTTACCGAACCAATGAGGGCCATTGTTACCGAAACGAGGAGGGCCTTTCTAAACTATCCAATGATTCTGTATCCAGTCAGACACTACATAGTTGTTGGTAGATCTAGAGGAGATTGTACAACTAGATTGTAATGTTTGTAGTGAACGTAAGGCTGATCTATCAATACATTTTATGAATGGTCTAGAGCAGTGGTTCTCAACCTGTGTCACCTCAGGACCCACATTTGTCCTTGGTCATTGAGTTGTGATGCAAGTCACACTGCACTGGAATGCTCAGCACTGCGGTACCACACATTCCGGTGCAGGCGGTGCATTTAAGGTGCCATTTAAATTAATGGCAACACAATGCACCTCCTACACCAGTACACGTGGTAGGTGCGATTGCGTGGTACAGTGCTGGACCCTCATGATCACTGACAGACACACACAACCACAGACACAATCTCACACACTCACAGACATTCTCACATACAGACATATTTTTGTAAGATCCACCCAGTCTCCCTACCTTACAAGAACTGAAGTGGATCCTCAACCCGGGGTTCAGTGTGGGCTGCTGTGCTGTGACAGAGCTCCATCCGTATGTGCAGTATATTTTGAATGGTGAGAACTGACAGTGCTGTGCAATGGGGAGGCTGAGGAGCAGTGCAATGGAAGGCACGCAGCAACCCAATGAACATGGGGCTGTGACCCACTTTTGGGTCGCGACCCACTAGTTGAGAACCACGGGTCTAGATATCTTTATCGACTAACCCAATTAAACCCGACACTAACAGAGTATATTTCGGCCTAAGAGATTTTTGGCTTCTCCGGGAGCTTTTTAATTAATTAATTAAATATCAATGGACGCAAGACAAAACGTCATCCTCTCTCCTGCAGAATTCCACCGATAGTTAATGCAGATCAGATACAAGAATGAACACCTTATGGCAAATTCATTATTCATGATTCTTATATACAGAGGGCATCGGGCATAATTTGTAGATCTTAGCACATCTTAGTGAAGGAAGGGGAAGCCCCCCGTGTGTGCTGAGAAATCTCACTATTACATTCCCTTGTCAAAATGTAAATGTCAGGATCAATCAGAACTGCAGAAAGCCGTGCAATTGTATATGTGTAACTCACCGGCGTCCAGATAATCTGACAGAACCATTGTTTCTCAGAACACAGGAACCTGCTTACGCGTTTCAGGGTAAAAGCACACATTAATGCGGTAGGAGGTATGTGGAATATTCAACAGAAAAATGTAATTCCGTTTTTAAATATCAGTTTCGGGTTAAAGGAACTGTCTCGATCAGGGCACTGGAGCACCAGGAATCGTAAACTCCGGGTCTTGCGGAGCAGTATATAGTGACTGAATTAGGAATGGGCAGGGATACAGGTCTCTGAAGATGCAGGGACAGTGTGACTGCACAAGAAAACGCAGGTGTGGTAGAGTCGCAGGATCTAAGGAGCCGTCTGGTCTTCACTAGAGCCACTGATGGTGTGGATGTTGAGCGGGGCAGCTCCCAGGTTGCGGCTCTCTGACACACCCGTGTATGCACAGTGCCAGCAGGTACTCAGGGACCACACTGGACAAGGCACAGGGTGCATACAGGATACAAGGTACAGAAAACAGGCACTAGAGGGAAGACGCAGGGAACATGCATGACACAGGGAGCAGGTAACATAAGGAACAAACAACAGGTGTACTCACAGAGACAAGAGATAAACAGGAACAGCAGAGGGGAACGCACAGGAGAAAGGAGGGAGGTGCACAATAGTGCAGAGCACAATAACCACAGGAAGCAGGAGGCAACCACAAACAGAGCAGGAAACAATGCTGAGGAGGGAACACACAGCCACAGCAAACAAAGAGATACACGGGCAGAAAACAGAGGGAATGAAAGAGCACAGCAGGAAGGGAACACTGAAACCAACAAGAGCAAACAAAGACACAAAATGCAAGGTATACTCAAACAGCAATGCCACAGAAGACAGAGAGGTCTGGCTACTAGCGTGGAGCTAGCGTTGCTCTAACGCTAAAGCACAGGTGCACAAGCCTTTTAACACCTAGGTTCAGGGTGGGCTGACAGGAAACCGAGCAGCTCGGACAGGAGGCAAAACCCGGCGCCGGATCAATGTACAAGGAACTGTGACAGGAACATGGCACTCAACAGTCCTATGTTTCATAGGTGGCTTCCCATACATTCAAAATGTTCCCACTGTCAGATTCTACTACTTTACAAATGCCCATCCTACCTAAAAGCAAACTTTTTGGAGCCTTGAACTGAGCTACCACCATTAAAAACAATGGTAACCTGTGCAAAGGCGCTGATATGTGTTAAAATACAGTTCATTTTACACCAAAGTAAGGATCATTCTTCCCACTCTCCACCAATGTAAGCAACATTGTTGCCACTGACCACCAATGAAAGGAGCCTTCTCCCACTGGCCACCAATGTAAGGAGCATTATTCCCACCATCCACCATGTTAGTCTCCTGTGAGCTGTAAATATAGTCATCATTGGCAAGGGTTACCTAAAACCAGAAAGTTATTTTAAGGATTCCCCAGTGTTAAAAAGGCTGCTTCAACATATCAGTGTCAACTCCAAAGTTATTTTCAATCTTTCGAAATCTGCCACTTATATTACATTAATACCTGGTACCACAAAGGTCCATGTTCAGGTACCTCATGTTATGTAGTGGCAACTCTCGCAATTGTGCTCCAGGTTGGACAACCTGTCATATGTACCCCTGGTGCAGACTACAAGCAGCTGTGCTGACACAGACTGTGCAGGAAAAGTCTACTGTTGTCTGGAAGCCATTCCAGAGCAGCCGGCACAGGTGCAAGGGCATGTAGAAGGAAGCGGCTGACCAAGGCTGGAGGAGGTCAACAGCACCAAGATGGGGAAAGGGTACAAAAACTAAAAAGGTGAAAGCAGTTGATCTACATTTCTGTACTTTTCTATGAATGCCAAAAAAGAAAATGCATCCATGGTTGATTTCTTACTATGAATTCTCAAATAATATCTTCAGTACTGTCAGCATTATACAGGATTTCACCCATGTGCAAAATCTTTTGACAAAGCTCCAAGTTTTTTTTTTTCCAGGCTCAACCCATCCACGTCCTCGCACGGCAACACTAAAGAAAACCCATTTTGTTTCCCTTGTACTGGTCTCTTCGGATTGCTGCCCCTGAGCTCTCGTGTCTCTCAATACTTATCTCTCCATTCGGTTCGGACGCGTTCGCGTAAAGCCGCAAGAACAGTTTTTCCAAAGCCTGACCTTTACAGCCAACCGATTCCACAACTGCGTCGGTAACACGAAAATAATGTGCTGTAACTATACTTCCATCTCCCTTTCTTTCCTTTTTTTCCTTAATCTCCTTTTCATAAAGCCAAAGTCCTTTAGGGTACAGATCCAATTCCGCATTGACACTCCTTCAAGTGCACATCTAATTAAAACCAATCCAAGAGAAGTCAACCTCGAGGGCATCGGGGAGAAAAGGAAAAAATAGACCCAACAACATGGCAAGGTATTACGTGTGAGAGAGACATCAAAGTCGGCATTGTGGGAGGCCGAGGAACAAGTGCGCCTTTAATAAAACGTCGGGCCTCGTCACGCCAACATAGACACCTAGCATGCTGATTACAGATCGGAACTTACGCGTTTTTAATCCATGAATAAAAACCTTCAAGAAAACTGCTGATGTATGCAAAAAAAGCTGAAAGGCATACTCGTGAACATCCTACCAACTGTACACCCAGAACGGCTGGTTTATAGATACAGCGAATATTATAGGCTTTTTCTGTAATGTATGCTAATTGAAAGAGATGCATTTGGGATTCTTTGTACTTTTATATAATGATATTAAAGGAGAACTATGGGGTTAAGGCTTTTCCCCATGGTTCTCCTTAGGGTAACAGAAGGACACAAACTAGCGTCCTCCCGTTACCCTCCTCGTGGTATACTGAGACGCCGCAGTATACCGCGAGCTGCTGCTCTATACTAAGACACCGCAGCTGAAGCGGATCCCGACAATTGTGCCGGGATCCGCCCAGCTGCGTGACTGACAGCTGGCTCTGCCTATCTAGAGGCAGAGTCAGCTGTACTCGCCCCCTCCCATTCCACCAGTCAGCGCTGGCGGATGACAGCGGGGAGGGGGAATCCAGCCCCTCCTCTGTCTCGGCAGAGAGCCGTGACAGGATCGAGAGGTGAGCGAACGCCGTTATGTGTTCGCTCACCTCCCGATCAGCTCACTGAATTTCTGGCAGGATCAACGCGTATTATTTTGCACTTATCAAACATATAAAACAAAACTCTTTCAATGGTATATTTAATAGACATGTAAGCTGTGGAAAAATTTGGTTCGGTTGGGATATTTCGGGATTCGGATACAAAATTCAGTTGGGGTTTTGGACCAAATCCAAATTTCCGTTAGTTTCGGATGAGTTTACGAATATTAGTTGCGAATACCACAGAAAACCATCTACAGATATTAATACTAAAGCTGAATCTCCTAGACCCGAATGGCATTCTGGATCCGCATTTCCGAATTGCATTTGGGAACTCCTGTATGCCATTCGGGTCTGGGAGCCTCAGCTTTAGTAATATGTGTATATGGCTCCCAGACCAGAATGGCATTTGGAAGCTCCCGAATGTAATTCAGAAATTCGGATCCCGAATGCCATTTGGATCTGCCAGCCTCAGCTTTAGTAATATATGTACAGTATATGGCTCCCAGACCCGGATGGCATTTGGGAGCTCCCGAATGCAATTTGTAAATGTGGATCCCGAATCGCATTCGGGTCTTGGAGCCTTGGCTTTAGTATTATATATATTGTTAATTGCTCCCATGTTGCCGTAACGAAATTTCGTGTTCAGACCCATTCGGATGCATTAAACCGAAAAATATATCGGATTGGCCAGAAAAGTCACGTCTGATTCAGTTTCGTTTTTGAATGAATTTCGGACGGGATCCAAAATGCGGAAACAGAAATTCGGATTGGGACACATTCAGATGCAATGGGATTTGGAAATTCGGATGTGTGCGAATGTCTGAATTTTGGAAAATTTGTCAGAAAACGGGACGACACGAATCACACGTCTAATATTTAACAGACCAAAAAAAGGAACAAAATAAGAGGAGTTCATTGCTAGCGGTTTACATACCCTTTAGGTTCCGTATTTGATTGTTTTACCACCTTATCAGCCCCATACCGTATTACAGGTACACACGGCACCTGCAACACAAGGAAATACTTGCATGATAGACCCCAGCTGCACATTCTAAAAATGAAACCCATCTCATTGTATTACATCACATCAACAGAGAACAGAGAGACACTTGTCTTTAATGGAAGCTGCCAAGCTATTCTTATGTCCTAGCGGCGCAGTCAGAGGAAAGCAGAAGGTGCTCTTCGACTGCCACGGCATGCACGGGGAATGACAATCAAAAGGGAAATATGGACTGATATGGAATGCTTGGTGATACTTTAGTGTCATTAGAGATTGATCAGGGCCAAAGATTTCCACCTCCATGGGGTATGAAAGTACAATAATTCTTGAGAAAAGAGGGGGGAAAAAAAGCCATATTTTTGTGCTTTCAAGAAATGAAAGCAGACATACGACGCTTGTAAGACCTTCTGGCTTATTCATTTGGTTATTCCAAGAACACAACACAAACCCATCGCAGCCAATCAGAATCTATGTTTTGGCAATCGGAACCAAGGTGCGCATGTAAAAGGCATGTTGTATATTAGGGATGGACAAATCCCGGTTGTAAGATAGCCTTGGTCCACTGGTGACCAGTAGATCCTTCCCCATGAGTTCCACCAATCAGACCTGTCAGGCAGTTGGACTAGGCTTCCCTTGCAGCCAGCATCTTGTAACTTTTCTGACCCTAGAAGGGCTATTCACAAAAGGGTGAAGAGTGGAGTTGATGTTGCATGTGAGGTTTATTGTCTGTGAAGCCCTTAAACAGGGAAGAATTTCGGGGGTTTTAGTTCCAGTGGAAGTTTATTAATGATATTGATATATGATATTTAAGAATGATTTGGGGGAATGGGGCCTATCATATAAAAGGGGATAGATAGTGATGGCGTTTTCTTGTCCCGGAAGATCATGGAACTACCAGTGGGGTTCCTCCAGGGACAGTTTAGACTCCCCAGAGGCCAAGTACTGCTGAACAAGTAAGACCTGGTTGCAGAGTGATGCATGTGCCCGCCAAGTTCTTTGAGTTTGCTACATTGCTGTTAGATCCAAAAATATAAAAAAGTAATATGACTTATAGTCAAAGAGTCCCAAATTATGTTTTATTAGACAATCAGTAGAAAGAAAGCCAACACGTTTAGGGGGTTTAGACCCTCCCCCTTAACCCTTCCCCTTAATGTATTGTGTGATCTCAAACATGGCTGGACTCGATTGCATGAACTGCTAGTGGCAGAATTTAATTTGACACATATACAACATTTATCACAATCCAGCCATGTTTGAGGTCAGAACCCCTGGTTTTCTTATCACTGATTATCTAATAAAACATCTTCTTGAACTCTTTGACCACAACTCACGCTGCTTCTTGTATATTTAGACCTTTCCCAAGACCCCGATGCTTTTGGGAATCTCCTGATATATATGAGTGGCCTCTCTGAAGCAAGTCAGGTTACTTAATGAGACCGTCTTTCACAGCACTGGGTGGATACTAATAACAGAAGATCTCGCACCTCTCTTAGTATGTTCATTACTGTTAGAGACTGACTATGAGAGTGTCCGAGTCATTGCTGCACATCATGATTCAGTAAAGAGTACTTGTTGTTTTGTCATGCCTGAGAACCTGATCTGCTGATCATACATTCCATTATGTTGGTGCATTAAAAGACAAATGCGTGTCTCCAGATAACCTCAGCAAAGAACCTAACCACTGAGAGTCTGTGAGAATAGAGTTGGGGACTGTGTGTGTTGGCAGAATAGGGTGAGGTGTAAAACAAGCACATAAAAGTGGTCACACCAATAAAGGTTGATGTGTCTTCCTGCCCTCTGGTCCGCCATGTGGTTACAAGAATCCAAAGAGACTGGACTTCTAGAGGAGGTTGTGACCTCTTTGGAGACTGAAGGGCAGATGTCAGTCCATTATGCAGATGGAATACTGTATGTCTTCTGGAGGATTTAAAACGTTGGCACCCTCTCTCAGGAAGCCCCTATCTGTCGCATGTGAGCTTGGGCGCATTGAGTTGTGTGGTCCTGTGGCAGCTCTAGGTAATGTTAAGTATCTTGGCTGTAAAGTTGCAGAAATCTCCCCTGAAGGCCTTTAGAGAAAGCATAGTCATTTAGAGCTTACATTTATAGTATATATGGGTGCTACAGGAATGGGGGTCTGTACTTAAACCTAGTATGGGGGAAGAAGGCTGTATAAAAGTCTAGTAAGGTTGAGGGGGTGCTGTATAAAAGGGTACCTGGGGCTGCTGTATATAAATATGTTGTAGAAGAGTAATTGTAGGTAGCTGCTTGATTAGAGTTGCCACCTTTTCTTCAAGTGAAACCCGAACACTCTAGCGACACGCAGACATTTTATGGGGAGAATGAGTCGTGGCTTTATATGTAAATACTGCCACCCATTCATATGTAAATATCACAGTTGAGACGAGTAGCCCCTATCTTAATTTTGGTTGCCCCTGTCTGCCTGACATCTTGTGTCCGGGTTTCTGCTGCCATGAAACCCGGACACAACATTTAAAAACCGGACTGTCCGGGTGAATTCTGGACAGGTGGCAACCCTATGCTTGGTGGGTGTGAAGGTGTACAGTATATAAGGCTGTTGGGTGGGGAGGTATACAGTATGTAAAGTTTGTTAGTTGGGGATGTGTACCTCATATAAGGTTATTGGGTGGGAAGGTGTGCAGTATGTAAGGTTGCTGGATGAGGAGGGCCACACAGTATATAAAGCTCCTGGGTGGGTGTACAGTATATATGATTGCTGGGTTGGGAGGTGTTTGTTATATAAGGTTATTGGGTGGGGATGTGTGCAGTATATAAGGTTTCTGGGTGGGGATGTGTGCAGTATATAAAGCTGCTGGGTGGGGAGATGTGCAGTATATAAGGTTATTGGGTGGGGATGTGTGCAGTATATAAGGTTGCTGGGTGGGGAGATGTGCAGTATATAAGGTTGTTGGGTGGGAGTGTACAGGATATAAGGTTTCTGGGTGGGGAGGTATATATGGTTATTGGGTGGAGAGGTGTACAGTATATAAGGTTGTTGGGTGGGGAGGTGTACAGTACATAAGGTTGTCGGGTGGGAAGGTGTACAGTATTTAAGGCTCCTGGCTGGGGTGGTATACCGTACATAAGATTGCTGGGTGGAGAGGTTTACAGTATATAAGGTTTGGGGGGGAAGGGGTGTGGGGGGAGGGGGGGGGGGGGGGTATTCATGAGATCAATGTCATATTGGTATAGCTCCTAACTTTGTGGAACTGACTAAGATTATGAGAAGATGTTCTGTCTTGACTTATGCTAGAGAGTGGACAGAAGCGCATAAATCCTTATATTTCATTTCAATATACACAAGCTATACAGAACCTTTAGAGAGAAATAATTACCCTGAATGGGCCAGCTGCAGGACCGAGCTAACACAATTACTTCATTATCTGTGGTGATATTTTCAAGATATTTCCACTACACAAGCTGTAATGTGCATTACAACCTATAGTTAGGGCCATTAATTAAATATAGAGGGGTTTAATGGCATTAGACCGCTGTCAACGCTAATGAACGGACCCCATATCCATTTTTAAAAGTTCAATAACTCCGCAGAGCCGCCTCCCGGCTGCATCCTAGCAGGAAGGAGACACCGCAATCTCATTACTAAAGAAAAGATGACAAGACGACTTATTCATTAAAACAGACATGACAGGCTCAGCAAGGCTCTTATTTACAACTAAATCACACTTATGTTGGATAATATGACATGCGTTTCAGATAAAATACCTCTCACTTGCTATAGAGCCATATTTCTTCTACTTTAAGCAAGTCATCCAACATCTCCCCATTTGCTGGAGAGGCACATCAATCCGAGATGTTAATTAGGAGAGGTAAACATGCATCACTTCCAAACATCCTTGTTATTAAAAGGCCACTCCAGCCGAAATTGAAAATTAAACTTTGACATACAAAGAGCACAGCCTACGTGCTTGGCTATTCATCCAGATACTGCTGTAGTGCAAGAGTGAGAGTCTGCCTTTGCCCTTCTGTCAGTAATGTGGTGGCATGGGAACCCCCGGCTTGTGACCATCCTTTCCAGCAGCTTTGTCTAAGCCAGGGGTAGCCAAACGGAGGCCCTCCAGCTGTGATAAAACTACAAGTCCCATTAGGCATTGCAAGTCTCTGACAGCCACAGGCATGGCCTATTGAGGCAGATGCATGATAGTATGTGTAGTTTACCCCACAGCTGAAGGGTCGCAATTTGGCTACCCCTGGTCTAAGCCTTTGAACTTGCAAGGGCAACTTTTGTATATACTTCAGTCACGGGGGGTCTGTGACTCAAGCCTATAACTTGTGACTCATTTATTCCACAGCTCTAATGCTGTTCCAGAAACCTTCTCTACGGGAGGCCTCCCCCCCCCCCCCCCCGGGAGGTCTTGGGTGCTGATGCAGCACCAGGGCCCACAGAACACAAAGGCCCAAGGTTAGATGGATATATCCAGGAGACAGATAACTCCACAGCTAGTAGGCCCTTTGGTTTGATTGTTATAACTCCACAGATCCATACTGTCATGTCCTCTCGGCGACAATACAACTACCCCATTGCCTTCGGAAAGTTCTACACCTCCTGTAACCCAGGCATAGGCTGTGTCCTTGTCTTCTCAGGACAGAATGGGAAACCAGAAGACAAAAAAGACAGAAGGGCGCCCAACCTAGTGCAGATAATCCTTTTAATTTTAAAAGACACGATAAACAGGAGTGCAAGGGTACTCACAATGGTAGGTCAAACAACAGCGTATATATGGATGATTTCAGAGAAACAGCAGTTTCAGGACTGCAATCTGTCTGTGTGCCACTGGGTTGTGGCGTCGTTGACGCGTTTCCGGGGTCACACCCCCTTCTTCAGAACATTCTGACTTTTTTGTCTTCCAGTTATACAGTTTCCCCGGCTGAAGTGGGGCAGCACCCCTAGTAATCCTGTACACATAACACTCAACATCAGGATTCGTCCACAGCGCTTTTTTCTTTATATCCTCAGAATGGGAAACCAGTCCAGCACACTAGGTTGCAGGTAACATTTACTTTTTTTTTTTTAATTACTCATACTGACAACATATACATAAGAATTCTTCAAAAGTGTGGAACACATCATTTCCCGTTGTAGGGCTCAGAACACATTGCACTGATCTTACTCTTCATGCAGCACCATCACAGGCACCAGAAGGAGAGCCAAAATGTGTCTTACAGTATCATATCCAGTTCTCAGCAAGGAGTTACTAAGAAAGTACAAATACTTAAGTATAACACAACATGGAACAAGCAAGAATCAAATACAACAAAGATGATACCTAATGATGTCACAGCAGAGATTGCTTGCCATTGGTGAAAGCCCAAAAACACTTATTACAGCGCATCAAAAACTCTCATCAACGTGCAATTGCAATGCAACACACTACAAAAATGCATGAGTATGTGGATGCGCAATTGTGATCAGAGGAATAAAGCTGCTTGAATTCAACTTGGAGTACAACTGAAGCCAAAACTTTCTTTTTAGTTTTGGGTAGAGTGGAGAGGTATTAGAACACCTGTCAGGTTTTTATTGCTGTTTGTGTCCCCGTTAGGGAGTTTCACCCTTTCTATTTGTCCTGGTGACTAGGGATGAGCCAAGTGTTCGAATCGAACATCGGCAATTCCAGCGTTCGCCAAACGGATGTTTGCGGTTTGTTCAACCGCGGAGAGTCAAAATGCCCTCTGAAGCTCTGATTTGTTAAAGTCTTGCACCTGACCACAGGTCAGGTGCAAGACTTTGCCCAATCAGGGCTCAGTATTGAATTAGAGCCCTGATTGGGCAAAGTCATGATGACTCTGCCCAATCATGGCCTGCCTATCAGATGTCGGTAAACTACACAATTGGGCGGGGCTAGCTGTCACCGCTAACTCTGCCCAATTGTGATGTTTTGCCGGCATCTATCAAAATGCCATTATGCGGCGGGAGTGGACGGGACGGCAGTTTATATTATTTATTGTTATTTCTCTTTATTTATTGTTTCATTTTGTATTTCATCGTCGTCGTGGACAACGCTGGACGCCGTGATTGACACTGGATTACGTCGGTGGATCTATTTTTTTTTAAATAAAAAAGACTTGTCAAAAACATGTATTTTGTTATTTTTTTCCAAATAAAGGATTTTATCAAAAGTCTGGACTTTTTAATAACTATTTTATTTAACCCTTTAGTGAATGGGTAGGGGTGCAAGTACCCCTTACTCATTCACAAGGGAGGTAGGCGGCATCTGGGTGCCCCCTTATCTAAAGGGGTACCCCGATGCAAATAAGCCCCCTTTCCGGCAGACCCCCACAACCACCGGGTCAGGGTTGTGGGGACGAGGCCCTTGTCCCCATCGGCACGGGGACACCCTCCCAGTGCCGAGGGCATGTGGCCTGTTGTGGGAGGGAGGGGGGTGGCGCTCGCTCGTCCCCCCCTAGATTTTTTTTTTTTTTAAAGAAATGTCAGTTTTGGTGCAGCAGTTTCTATACATCGTACAGATCCCCCACTTCACAGGCAGGTTAACGGGGACCCCTCAGGCATGATATTTGAAGGAATTTCTTTTTTTTTTACCCTTTCAGTGATGTTACAATCACTGTTCCTTTAAAAACGGTATTTTTGTTGTTGTTTTTTTGGCATTGATTCCTGTCCCCCAGGGCAGTACCAAAACCAACATACACCTTTTATGGCCAATAACTTGCATATAAGCCCTCTTAAAGGGGACATTCATTTTCGAACGTTCGACCCCCATTGACTTGCATTGAGTTCAAGTTCGTATTCAAACTTTTTGGCCGTTCGAATGTTTGAATACGAACGTTCGGCTCATCACTACTGGTGACTGTCATCACTGAAAGTGAAAGAAAATTCCACATTTTGGGTTGCCACCAGAACAGTAATAGACAGGCAATCTTCCATTGGGGAACACTAGTTCCGGTGACCACCAAGATTTCCCTCCACCAAGATAGTTCTCCTAAGGGTCACGGCAGGACATAAACTAGCGTCCTCCCCAAAGCTCAGTATATCGCAAGTATACTTAGACCACCTCAGCCGGGACGGATCACGACATTGCTGTTGAGATCCACCCAGCTGCTTGAGTGACAGCTGGCTCTGCCTATCTAGAGGCAGTGCCAGCTGTGCCCGCCCCCTCCCTGCAGGGAGTGGTCACTGACAGTCCCGCCTCTCTGCAGGGACAGGATCGAGAAGTGAGCGAGCGACGGTATATGTTCGCTCACCTCCCGATCTATTGAGCCAACGTGTGACAGTTTCAGTGTCACAGGTCGGCTTGAACTATGAGGATGAGTGTAAATTGCTCACCTCATAATTCTCCTTTAAATTCCAGAAAAAAAATAAAAAAAATGAATTTCCACATATCTCCATTTTTTTTTTTTTTTGTTGACTAAGGGAAACGGCACCAGGACAGGACCGCTAGCATAAAAAAATAGTTTAGGAGCTTCGGAAAACATAACAGGCGTTGACGGGGGGGGTCAACGTCGTCGCCCGGAACGTTTGCCCGCCGATTTATTTACTCCCCGTCTCATTATTTCGCTGCCTTTTGCACAAGTTCACCCAGATTGATTCTGTCAGCAAAGTGGAGAAGCGGGCTTCTCCCATGCCAGGCAGAGCTGGAAATTTTTCATCATTTAAAGGGGGTGTTGTGATTGCCATGTTTGCAAACTCGGCTTCTCCGCATATGGTTGGCTATATCTGGTTGTTAAATCCGGTCCTCCCGAGGATGATTCCACCTCGTCAGATCAACATCTCTGGCAAAACAACCTCCCCGCTGATTAGCAACAATCAACTCTCGGCTCCAACACATCTCTGAATATTTTACAAGCCACAGAGGTGTCATCTCCCAGCACCGGCTCTTCAGCATGCTGCAACGTAAAAAAAAAAAAAAAAAGACCTTCAAGACGTTTTCAAGGTTTTTAAACATTTAAAAGAGCAAGCCGCATCTACGCCTCGCCCTTTATCTCCTCGCCCCCCTTGTCTGTGCCGAAGCAGCAGGTATGACGCTGGCGGAGCTGAACATGTATCTTGTATTTATTTATTTTTAAAGTTTCAGGTTTAGAAGATATGCATGACCTTCTGTGATGTGGCTACTAGACATTTAGTGATGACCAGGGCTATAGACAGCCTGGCTGGAAGTTATCTGGTTAATTGCAGGTGTCTGGCATTGCCTGTACCTCCCCTGTGCGGAGTGTGACTATGTCATATTGTGGGACAGCCAATGGGAGGCACTGTAATGTATTTACAGTACCACAGCCAATCACTGGGTTTATCAACCACTGGTGCATGCTGGGATAGGGTACATATACTGGAGGGATCTGCCATGTGCTCAGACTAGCCGGGACCAGCCATGGATTAGGGCTGGGTCCTGTTCAGCCTGCCCCCCAGGCTAGGCCTGAGGGTGGGCATGGGCAGGTGTGAGGGAAAGGTTTCCCTGAGCCCTCCAACATGGAGGAGGCCTGTTTTGCTGTTAGAGGAAGAGGACCGGGACCAATGCTGGCTCTTGAAGTATCCGGGAACCTGAGGACTTCAGGAGTATGGTCGGTGTCTTTCCTGTTGAGGATCTGTATCCATTCTGCTTATCTGCTACATCAGTTGCTATCCGCTGCCTCCCAAGTGGCTCTACACTGATATGCCAACCAGGTCTGGTGAGTCTGGAGCTTATGTCAGTTACCTCTGGAAGCTCAGAACCCCCATATCCTCTCTCCCCAGTGAAGATGTTCAATAAACCGTTATTCTGCATTATACTACAGGAGTGGACATCAGCTATTGTGGGCACTAGAAGGAAGGTAGTTAATGCTGATGGGTGGGCAGCTGAAGAACATACCCTAGACAGACTAGAGATGAACCGGGCTATAGATACATTGACGAAAAATGGTCCAATATCTCGGAGAAAACCCAAGTCCTACGTACGTCCAAAGAGAACATTTCAATGTAAGCGTGCAACGTCTACAGAGGCTGCTTTGTGTTATACAGAAGAGAACATGGACACTTCCTGTTGGGTATTGGAAAGTGTTACAGATGTTACATAGTTAGCTCTGGTTGAAAAAAGTCCATCGAGTTCAACCTTCACCAATGTGTATAAGGAAGGTGAATCTTCTCCACTCAACTAGAGACCATCTCCTGAAGAACATGCCAATTGCCTATCCTTCATTATCTAATATTAAACTTCGGTCATCCCCTCACTCTTTTATCTGACCTCCGACCTTCCCCTCAGTCTTGCACAGTTGTACCGGCTCATCTCCTGGACTGAAATGTCTTCCTCTGATGTCACTGCACGCTGTTAGCTTCTCACAATGTACATTAGAAGCTGCAGCAAGTCAGATAGAGCCCGGCTCATTTCCTGGCTGGAGGACCTTCACCGTCATCTAGGCCCTGTCCACGATTATGATTGCGAGCCATCCCTGTAATGAGTCATCCTGAAGCTATTGCCTCAGGTGGCATCAATTTGGGTCAAGTGGGGGCTGGAGGACATCCAGCATCATCTGGGCTCAGAGGAAGTAAATTGTACTTGTTAAATACCCTACAAATCTTCTCATGTATAAAGCATTTGACACACACGTGTTTGTATCTAGCCGTCTACTTGCACTGGCCCTTTAAGAAACCACAACTCCCTCCAAAGGAAATTTCCACTTTGGGACACAAAAACCCGCCGGTGACAATTTGTGTAATAAGTCAGGGTGACAGACAAGCGGTTGCCTGACACCCTCGCCGTTTAATTTGATTAAAATCATTCACATTGTCTCAATGTCGTTACACCGCGGCGCGACGCATCGCGTCAAGGCGTGACATGACATAATTCACTGTCACCATCCTCTGTCCATCAAAACTGACCTGCGGACGGATTTAATACCTGCTTTCCGTAAAGATGGAGACCCCTTTCTTGCCAGTCCCCACTTTGCGGTGTTTACGCGTGCCCATCATATAGTCGTGCATCAAACGCGGTGTGACAGCGGCATTAAACGGAAAGCACGGGGATGATAAAGCAGAAAACCGTCATTCATCTTCTCCGGGATGGCGCCTGGAAGTGTCCGTCTCCAGAGAAACTGTCACTGAACTTTTTTGATTATGAAAAGCCGTGCGGTGAACTCTCAGTGTGAGGGAACTTAACATGCACAGTCCAACATTGCAATCACTCCAAGCGGGCGTGTGTCATCCCCGCCGGCCAATAAGGACAAGTGGCATCAAAGTCAACGCGGCCTCCGGTGTAGACAAAGCCAGTTTGAAGGGAGACTCTAATCTCGTAAAAAGCAACATCTGTAATTGCTGACAAATTGTCCGTAACGGAATTTTGTTACAATTTACCCTTTTTTCCCCCTCATTTTTAGTTTGAAGACTTGCGTTATTTTCTGTCAAATAAAATTTTCACCCTTTGCATCAACATCCCTCAGAGCCGGAGATTGGCGCCGGTATCTTTGGCGCTGTGAGGATCTGGTGCGTTTCCTGACGCTGGATGAGTAAGTATTGTATACCGAAAAAAGGGGTCAGTTTAGTTTTAGGGCCCGGTGTCTGAATGTTTCAATTTAAAGCTGAAAGTTCGGATATAAATATATTCCACAATAGCTGCAAAGGATATAAATCCAGAAATCCAGAGTGCAGAGCAGTGGGAGGGGTCCAACAGGCTCCAACTGCTACAGGAAACTACAGGAGGAGGTGGGGACAAGACCAGTCACCATGCACAAGGAGAGAGAGCAGCAGTGATTGGTCTTTATTACAGAAGAGGGGCGGAGACAAGACCAGTCACCCTGCACAAGAAAGGAGAACAGCAGTGACCGTCTTTATTACAGGAGGGGGCGGAGACAAGACCAGTCACCCTGCACAAGGAGAGATAGCGCAGCAGTGAGCGGCCTTTATTACAGGAAGCTCCAAGTCTCACACTGGATTCCTGCACAGATCTGGAAGAAATACACAAAGCTCACCAAGATTCCAGAAGAATACACATGACTCTTGTATGAGGACAATATCTGTTTGGTATATAGAGAAGCTGAATCTGTCCAGTCAGAGCAAAGACAACAATAAAAACAAACTTCTACATGGAAAGCTTTTGGTAGAACTTTTGATAGTTCACGATGATATATTAGGAACTTTGGGCGTCTTTAGTAATACAACAAATTGTGATCCGATAGGGGTGCCTAGGGGACACACTTGCCTTGTAAGTATTTTTCTGAATGTTTCATGCAGAGGCAGCTCTTTATTTAGGCAAATTAGGCGGTTGCCTAAGGCCTTGCGCTCCAAAGGACCTCGGAGCCGCCTAATTTGCCCTGCCGGCGCATTACCTCGCAGGAGCAGCCAGGTAACATATGAGCTCTCAGCCCTGTCGCTGTAAAACTGAGAGCTTGTCCGTTTCTTAGGACCATCCACTCGGCCTTCTGGAGCTCCGCCCACCACCAGCCAATGAGAAGAGCCAGGCTGGTGAGACCCCACGTAGCCTTGGTTAGACCCTAAAGAGCCCTGGTGCTGGTGAGACCCTACAGAGCCCTGGTTTAACCAGACATCTGTGGGGTCTCACCAGGGCTCTGTGGCGTCTCACCAGGGCTCTGTGGGGTCTCACCAGGGCTCTCACCAGGGATCTGTGGGGTCTCACCAGGGCTCTGTGGGGTCTCACCAGGGCTCTGTGGGGTCTCAGCATCTCGCCTAAGGCCTCGCAAACTCTAGAGCTGCCTCTGGTTTCATGTTACAAAGAGGATTCATCAATTTAAATTATCATGTTCAAGTTATAATTAGTGTCCTATACATTGTGAATTCTATATGGTCACATGACTGCATCTGTCAACTCTCATTTGTGACATTCACTTCACATATACTGTAGGTTGACCGTATGAACCACCTGCCAGATTCTTCCTGTCGTCATATTCATGAGTGCCGCCACACGGAAATCATTTGAAGATGAATATAGATATATGCTCATTTTTTTCTCACAACTGAAGGAAGAACTTGTTAAACATTGCTCAAAGTCATTTACCACCAGCTGCCTGCACATCCAACCCACTCTTCATCTCATCAAACATATTTTATGCCAATTTGTTTCCATGTGTTCTAAACAAGTTACCGCCAATGTTTGCCGTGAATCTTAGAAAAGGTAGATTTTAATGTGCTTTGGCATGGAAGGACTGACAGACAAATGGAGTGGATGGATGGATGGTCAGACAGATGGGGTTAATGGATAGATGGATGCATGGGGTTTCCCTAGCTTTTTCACCGGTCTGAGCATCCCGCTCAGCTCCTGGCAACCAGTAAAATCACTGGTTGCCAGGAGCTGGATGAGACGCCGGCCAAGAGCGTCCCGGGTTGCCAAGAGCTGCGCAGGGAGAGGTTTAGGGCCCTGACACATCTCCCTGTCCGGCTCTTAGCAACCTGGGATGCTCTTGCATGAAAGGGGTTGGCAGGCACACTGCAAATTTTATGCCGCTCTGCCTGCTGCCCCATCATGTGACCCAGAGAGAAGCCACCTAAGGGCAACAGTCTCAGGCTGCCTCCTTACAGGGAAAGCCCTGGATGGATGGACAAGCGGATGGATGGATGGATGGATGGATGGACAGCTGTTGTCTGAAATAAAAATGTAAATTTACAGATTGCGATATCTTAAGTAACAATATTTATATAATAGTACCAAATAAAGCACGATAATACACATCTGCCAATATTAAAAAAAGAAGAAAGAAGAAGGAAGACAAAGATGGAGGAAGACGAAGATGGAGGAAGACAAAGATGGAGGAAGACAAAGATGGAGGAAGACGAAGATGGAGGAAGACGAAGATGGAGGAAGACGAAGATGGAGGAAGACGAAGATGGAGGAAGACGAAGATGGAGGAAGACGAAGATGGAGGAAGACGAAGATGGAGGAAGACGAAGATGGAGGAAGATGAAGATGGAGGAAGACGGAGGAAGAAGAAGGAAGAAGAAGGAGGAAGACAAAGAAGGAAGAAAGAGAAGGAAGAAGAAGAAGGCGGAAGGAGGAGGAAGCAGACGGAAGAAAAAATTATAAGGAAGAAGAAAGAAAGACGAAAAAGGAAGAAGGAAGAAGAAGGCAGGAAGAAGATGAAGGAAGAAGATGGAAGAAGAAGAAGGCGGAAGATGGAGAAAGAAGGAGGAAAAAGAAAGAAGGTAGAAGAAGGTCAGGAAGAAGATGAAGGAAGAAGATGGATGAAACAGTTAGAAGGAGATGAAGGAAGAAAAAGAAGAAGATGTAAGAAGAAGGAAGAAGAAGAAGAAGAAGAAGAAGAAGAAGAAGAAGAAGAAGAAGAAGGAGGAAGAAGAAGAAGAAGAAGAAGAAGAAGAAGAAAAAGGAGAAGAAAGAAGACGGAAGAAGGAAGAAGAAAGAAAAAAGTAGAAGAAAGTAGGAGCAAGTAGGAGGAAGAAAGAAGAAAAAAGAAGGAAGAAGAAAGCGAACAAAGGAGGAAGAAGAAAAAGAAAGAAGAAAAAAAAAATAATAATAATATGAATAAAGAAATAAGAAATGTTGCTGTAGTGAAGGGATAGCACAAGAAAGCGTCTTGCTGGCTGTAGAACCTGCAGTCTGGCATTTCATGGTGTTTCTAAGTCTCTGATCTACCTGAACACCCCGATCTTTCTCCATCATTGACTCTTCCAAACAAAGTACAATGAACGCAGCAGAACACAAAGCACACAGCACAACCTATTATTAATCATTGCACCCCCCTGCCATCTCCGCTATCAAACACTGCACCACGTGGCAAACTCTTAAGTGCTCCGGCCGCGAGGGAGCCAAGACACCGTAACCTAATAAATACAAGATTTTGTTTAATTTTCCTCCCAGAGAATTCTCAGCAGAATTGATACATTTCTGGCGCCGTGTCTTTTTTTTCGAGGAATATCCTTATCCATTTTTCATACCGTGAGAAAAGCATTTGGGTTCTCAATAGTTCATGGAGAAGTTTATTTTTGGCGTGCCATAAAACTAACGCATTACGGCTAAAACCACAGATAACTTTCTCTACGTCTCTCTGGGGGAACATGAAGATCAGGGCCGGGCGTGGAAGCCTGGAGAATGATCGAGCCGGGCTCCATCTGAGGCGCAATATCCTGTTTATCCGTGAAAGATTTTATAAGCTGGTGGGCAGGGAGGCCAATAAAATTCTTCCAGATCCATCTTGTGTCTTTAGAAGGAACCTGACATGAGTGCTTTATGTAAGCCATCACTACCACCCACTCTGTGCCGCACCTCTCACGTTGATCCCCTGGCTTCAGTACCTTATGCACCAAATTCATAAAGCAGCATACAATATATCCAATTAATCAATTGTTTGTGGCTTTTCCTTGTCAAGTTCGGAACATTGAACTAATTTATAAGGTGCGTTTTCTGACCAAATTCCTCCCTAAGTTTGCCTAATTGTAGATTGACCATGCTTTGGTAGGATAACTATAGTGCCAACGTCACATTCACCGGCACTCAACAGTGATAACCATTCACCGTTGCCACATTGTTTCCAAGTCACTAATGGTTCTCCATGGAGATCTGGAGCTCTCGTTCATAGAGATATCTCAATGCCACACCAAACTGGTATTCACCCTCAAGTGCGGGGTGCTGGAGAACCTAGGGGATGACATCAAAGAAAACAGAAGAACATGTTGCCAGCACACCTAAGTCTTCTGCGATCAAATCATCTTTATTGACAGTTGTTCAGCAAGTCCTACAAATGCAACATTTCGGAATCACCAGGGGTCCCTTCATCAGGCAACCTTTCCATTTTCATTGCACACTTGGTGATGTCATCACTGGGTAGATCATGGTTGGGGGAGGGGACGGCAGGGTGCTCTACATAGCTTCCTGAAACCATCCCAGCACCATGTCTTTGTACTCCTCTTAAGAGCACTCAATCCTGATGAAAGCTGTGGGCTAGCTTATGGAAATGTCAACATTTCTTGATGGGTGTGTGTAAGTCTAAAGAAGTAGTCATTCCCAGGTGGGCTGTATTTGCACGTGGAACTCCCTAACGGCCACATGTGATGCTGAGTCTCCATAATTGAAATAACTGAAATCCAATGAATGAAAGGGTTTGAGCCAGGGGCAGTCAGGCTGGGGAGAAAATGATGATGATGATGGATGATGATGATGGATGATGATGGATGATGATGATGGTGGTGGTGGTGGTGGTGGTCCTCCAGCCAGGAAATGAGAAAGGCTCTATCTTACTTGCTGCAGCTTCTAAGGCACATTATGAGAGGTTCCCAGTCTGCAGTGACATCAGAGGAAGCAATTTCAGTCCAGGAGAGGAGCCGGTCTGAAGGAAAGGACAGAGGTCAGATAGAAGACTGAAGGGAAGGACGGAGGTCAGATAGAAGACTGAAGGGAAGGAAGGAGGTCAGATTTAATATCAGATATTATAGGACAGGATTATGGAGAAAGTTACAGTAAGAGCTGGAACACACAAAGCAGTATGAGCATAGACAGGAACAGCGTCAGGAATTCTCATAGGATAGATTCACCATCGGAGTAGCCAAGACCTATAAGAAGCCAGACTCCACCCATCAAACATTTATTGAACTCAGACTCCACTCATCAATAAAATGTCACTATTGGGGTTGATGGGCTCTTTAAGAAGGAAAAAAGATAAATAGAAAGACGGGAAAAATCCAACCGCTGATCTGGGTCATATACAGAGAGATACTACAAATAATATACTTATTATTCTGCTGTTCCAGATACAAATACACACAGAAAGTGATCCGCCCGGGGAATTCATTGTCGTCTGAATGCATTCCCTGAGAGTCACTGATCGCTCTACACATACAGTATATATTTACACATTTTATCTATAAATAGTAGCAGCAGGCTGATGAGATCTCTTTGTCACTCTGCTCTCCTCTCCTACCATTGTACTTCTTGAACAGAAGTACATCTGGGTTGGCTCATGGTACTGCTTCTTCATGCCCCGCTCTGAGTTCTGCTGTACGGGGACTGCAAGAGGCAGATACCAGGTCCAATTCAGATACATACACTGCTTGCACTTAAAACAAATTCTATCACCTTGTTGGCACACGTGCACTGCGGCGCAGCTGATTGGCTCCTTGTGCCGCATCTCCCTCTCCCAGCCTGAGCTCTGCTGTTACAGAGGACTGCAAGAGGCTGCTACCAAGTCCAATTCCTAAACCCCTTGACTTTAAAAACACATTAGATTTCTTAGGGCTCGTTCACACCAGATGCTGTGCGTTCCGACCTGATTCTGGCCAGAACGCACTGCCTCGCATTGCGGATGGCTCACTTTTTTGTGGGGCAGGAGGGTGCGTGGCGGGCCAAATGGCACCGTAGCCACGCCCTCCGGCCGAAATGTGATCGGCTGTTCGGGAATGCAAGGCACATTATACTTGCGGTCCGGTGCGATCAAAATAGTGCTAGCAGCATTTTGATCGGACCTGACCACAGGCATAATGTGCCTTGCGATCCTGTGCGGCAGATCGCATTGCGGCCGGAGGGTGTGGCTACGGCGCCATTAACTTCAATGGCCTGCCATGCACCCTCCTGCCCCACAAAAAAGTGAGCCTGCCGCAATGCGAGGCAGTGCGTTCTGGCCAGTGAATACAGCGTATACAGAGCTGCACTAATTAATGTATTTCACACCTGAGTTCAGCTCTAAATATTTGAAATTCACTGCAACGCATACAAAAATGACAGTTGAATCCCGAGCCGGCGGGTCGCCGCTGCGTTCGCCGTAATTACATATGATGTTTCCGTACGGTGCGTACTGTGAAAACGAGGGCAATTTTCGGCAACGGTGATTTGCTGCGAGCGGTGCAATTTCCACCGGGGGGAAAAAATATCACATATGTCGTTATTACCATTTTCTTTCGCCCAGGGTTAAATGAAGGTAACGCTCCGCAACGAGGTTAAAAATCTTGTCGCGGTGCATCGACGTAACACACTCAAGTCAAATATAGTATAAGATGGGAATATGATAGGGTTAGACCACGGACTTGAATATGGGGTACCGCTTTGGGCGCTGGACTGTAAGTAGAACATCGGAGAGCTGAAATTTGTATAAAGACGGGCAACATCAAGGAAGATTCCAGAAGCTGGGCTTTGCAAACCAGCCAACGTGCAAGCAGGGCTGTAACTACAGATCACGGGGGGCCCCATGGCAAAACATGTTTTCGACCACAGACTTAATGGCAGGATCACCAGAGATTGTTTTGATGGGGAAAAAAAGCACAATGACATCATCAGGTTAAAGCTGATGAGCTCATCAGATATCAGTAATTGGATTTACATATACTCTAACCTTAAACTAGAAATGAATTGTTAAAGAGACCCTGTCACAAACCTAAAAAATGGCAGATAAACGAGCCAAACAGTTAAAAGAGAACTATGGGGTAAGTGTTTAAATGTTAAGTAGGGATGCACAGATACTTTTCGAGTACCAGTGCCGATACTTGCCATTTTCATGAGAGCTACCAGGGTTGCAGCGGTTGCCGCTGGGACCGGGCTCTGGCGCTCCACCACTGTCCTGAAATCATTAGTCTGTATTGTTTTAGAAAAACTGTCACATGACAATAAACAAAAATGTATCAGTACCTGTACTCGCAAAACTGGTATCTGAGCATCCCTTTATTTATATTTATAAAAACAAAATCATACATTAAAACAGAGGTGTACAAATCCCGCGAGCTGCGTGTGATCCAAATGACAGCGGCCTCCTAATTTTTGAATTTTTCTCTAGTGTAGTCTTGGAGCTCAAAAGTATCGGTACATGTACTCGTACCGAGTACTGTACTTGGTATCTGTGCAACCCTAATGTTAAGGTGTTCTCTTAAGGGTCCCAAAGCTCAGTACAGACATTCCTCACTTAATGACCGAGTTCCGTTCCTACGACTAGGACTAAGCGAATTGGTCACTAAGTGAGGAATAGAGGAAATCAGCTCTAATATACAGTGCATGACTTAGATTCGCATACTGCAGATACCAATGTACAGTACAGTAGTGAATACTGACTGACTGACTGACCAACTGCATGAACGAAACATAGACTGAGAAAGGGTGATGTAAGACGAGCTTCACCCAAGTTCTCGTACAGTGTACAATACCAACTGGTCGGAGAGCTGGTTGTAAGTCTGAGCGGTCATTAAACAGGTAGGTTGTTAAGTGAGGAATAGCTGTATATCGCAAGCTATAGCTATGGCAATACTGTCGAGATCCACCCAGCTGTGTAAGTGACAGCTGGCTCTGCCTAGCTAGACCATATCTAGATCGGTCACCGTGAGGGGGGTAAGTGCCGATCGGTAATGTGAATTTGGATACCCCTAGACATGGCGATGATGGATGGTTATTATTCTCTGCAGCCCCTTAGGGGGTTCGCTACATATTATTTTTGGATAGAGAAAGGAAGGGTTAAAACCACAATCAGGTTGGCCCTCTCACCGGGCGTGCTTAGACTCTGCCAAGACTTCACTGTAATCTATATGGAAGTGTTTCCCTGATCAGGGAAGGAGGATGGGAAATGCATGCTAAAATGCTGATTATGCCCATATGCGAATGTATGCTGTCACCAGGGAACAGGGCCAATGACACTGCTAAACCTCTTTGGCCTGCCATGGGGGATTAGAATCATTACATCTGCTTTGGAATAGATATGTATGTGAAGGAAGGAGGAGGGGAGGGAGGAATTATAATGATTTCAGTCAAACATCAATCACCGGTCTCCTCCATTCTTTAAATCACAGATATGTATTGTTACTTGTGGCTCTAAAAGCTTGTATATTTCATCAAAAAGATTCAATGTTGCTCCTTACAGGAAGACAATAAAATATATTCCGCATTAAACAGAGATGACAAGCCTTGAACACGCACAGATGGATGCCCTTAGCATATTTTAGAAAGGAACGGAACGGAAAGGAGAATTATGGCATTTGTACTTTTTAGAAAAAAAAAAGTTTTAGTCAAGTTCGAAGACAAACTGCGGAGAGATGATTTGGAGATCCGCTGCTTACCTCAGCGCAGCAAAGGTCAAAGTGCAGTGTGCCGCAACCGATCAGGAATCCGGTTATAATAAGCCAAAATCTGATTGGGTAAAGCAATCAACAAAAAGTCTTTGGGAATGCAAAAAAAACCCTTGAAGCAGGTCAAATACAGATCAGAAGTAGTGATGAGCCTGGGCTTGGTGCAGACCTAGTTCACCTGGACCCAATTCCCCCCAAGCCTGCTAAAAACTGTGACTGCCACCCTCTTCCTCTGGCCCAATCAGTTGCAGAGAGGCACGTTCCCTGCCCTGTTGCTATGCATCAAGTCATTGGGCTGGGTGGTGGGAGTGATGGTCACAGTTTTGAGTGGGCTTGGGTGGACTCAGGCAAACTGTGTACACACCAAGCCCAGCCTCATCACTAGTCATAATGAGGTCAACTGCAGATCTAAGGCCCTTGTAAATGAGTTCTGAATGATCTCAGAAGCATCTCAAACTGATGTCTTCAAGACAGGCCCCAAATCTGTCAAAACAGACCCTAAAGAGGATCAAATGTCTCTTTCTAATACTTAAAGTGATTATATGCCACTACTTTAAGGTGTCTGAAAGTACCTTGCTACCTTGTCAAATAGTTTCCTTTGTGCCCAGGTAGCCCCCGTATCGATAACACAAGCTCTACAAATTTCTATGCAGATTTGTGGCCACTGAACCTCTGTGCAGCAAGGCTAGGGTGGTAAGGAATAAGTCACCAAGCTGCCTTATAGCCATCAGTCATTAAAATGGGCCTGAGTCCAAACGTTAGCATAAAGATTTATTGCCCGTTTGCTGAGAGGGATTAACAGAAAGGCGAAAAATACAATCCTGGAAAAAAATCAAGTTCCAGGCTTCACTCATTGGTGGTCACAAGTCTAAAGGCCAAGGTGCCTCACCATCTTAACTCCACTGATTTAAAGAGACCAGCCTTTGTGAACTCTAACCAGAAGAGAACATATAAGCAGATGCCTAAGTCTTGACACATGTAAGCAGCTCTGGAGGCAATTTGGAGCACCATTTTCTTCAGAAAAGTTAAAGTATATATAAAGCCAAAACCTTTTTTTTTCCATTTGAGATAGAGTAGGGAATGGTTAGCACCCCACTTTTTGTGCTTGTGTTGCCATTTGTGTCCAATAGAAACCAAAGAAATGAGAGCAAAACTCTTCAAAGTAGAGAATCTCCTCTCAGAAAGTAATCAATAAAACAAGTATCCATATTAGAAGACTTCTACTCTATTCTTGTTCCGGGGACAACTCAAACTTTCGGGGACATAGAGAATAAGTACAATTTTTTCTGTAAAAGCCTCATCGGTGAGTCACAAAAGCAACATCATGAATTATATCTATAATAGTCACATTCATTACATTTTGTTAGTGGTTGGGGTAGTTTAGTTTATGGTTACCAGATGACTCTAGATCAGTGGTTCTCAACCTGTGTAACGTCAGGACCCACATTTGTCCTTGCTCATTAGGTTGCGACCCAAGTCACACCGCAACGGAACGCACAGCATTAGGGTACCACACGTTCTGGTGCGGGCGATGGAACTATGGATGGGGGGTGCGTTTGGGGCACCATTCAAATGAATGGCAACGCAACACATCTCCCACACCAGAATGCACGCTAGGCGTGATTGCATGGTACAGTGTGTTAATCACACAGTACTATGCGATTAAGCACTGTACTAGTGTGAACTGGCCCTTAAAAACAATGACATACATACACATTCTCACACACACCCGCCAAAAACATTTTAATTGAATTTTATTTTTGAAGGTTCACCCAATCTCCCTAACTTATGAGAACTGGAGTGGATCCTCAGCCTGGGGTCCAATGTGGGCTGCTGTGCAGTGATGGAGCTCCATCCATATGTGCATTGCATTTACAGCTCCCTTGCACACCCTGTAGAGGTGTCGGAAGCCAGAATGTGATGCAACTCCGGTCAAGGCACCTTTATAGGACAAGTGAGGGAGCTGTAAGCAATGCACGTATGGATGGAGCTCCCTCACGACCATAGCTCAATCCCATCTCAAGCTGACACTCGGCGCCAGGCAGCATATTTTGAATGGTTGCTTGGCACGAGAACTGAAAGTGATGAGCTAGGGTGAGGTAGAGAAACCTCTCACCTAGAAAAGTGGAAAGCATGCGGCAACCCACTGAACATGGGGTCGCAACCCACCAGTTGAGAACCAAGGCTCATAGGAGCCCTGAAGCCAAGGCTAATTTTGGAAATCTAGTCTAGAGATGGACAACCAAAATGGTGCAAAGTCTGTGTGGTGGTTTAGTTTATAGTGACCATGTGACATTAGACCACAGGAGCCTTTGAGCCAATGCTAATCTTGCAAATCGAGTCCAGAGATAGGCAACAAAAATGGCCGAAAAGCCCAAGAGATAAAACATACCAGGAGAGACTGCAGAAAATTAATATATAAAACCTCAAGGAAACAAGATAAAGTGGGAGCATGACCGTTCTCTTTAAATAAATGAAGGGTGTGAATACGGTTCCGGAGGGCAATATTTTCAATATAAAGCTAAGATCAAGAACACGACAACATGACTTGAAACTAGCAGGAGGAAAGATCAAAACTAACATTAGAAAGTATTATTTTACTGAAAGAGTAGTTGATGCTTGGAACAGACCAGCAGAGGTAGTGAGTGAGTCAACAGTCAGTAAATTTAAACATACTTTGGATAAATATAGGGGTCTCCTTCAAAGGTTAACAAAGAAAACAAACAAAATAAAAAAAAACAAATGTAAAAAAAAAAGGAAGCAGACTCAGTGGACCATTTTGTCCATTTACTGCTGTCACTCTTCTACGTTTCCATGTTCAGTTATTTTAGGAATCAATTACTTTGGATGAAGTCCCTTATGACCAGGGGTATTGTATGTTTTTGTGACCGAAAAGCCTCCAGTCCAAAGCGTTTTTCCTTTTTAGTAACTGTATTTTTTTTCCCACCTGGGCATGCTTTTGTAGTGGCCTATCCCTCGCTGCTCCATAAGGTAAAGAAAAAAAAAAAGTTAGGAAGTATTTAGCATTTTAAATTCTTTTTAACGTGCCCTAATTCTACCTAATTCTTCAAGACATTTTGTTTTTCTTTTTTTTTTTAAAGAAACAGTTTAAGAGAAATCAATAACTCAACCAGATAAGGTAACCTGCAAATTATTATTTTACTGGTCTCTCCTGCAAACGCTTTCGCAGTTAAAAAATGTATAACGCTTTATGATTTATCGCTGGAGTCAAGGTTTGACTAATTACATTTGCTTTTTCCGTTTTGTGGATTTTTATTTTGTACTCATTGGTTGAACAAGCCTATTTTTTTCTTGCTCACTAATTCTCTGGAAAAAAAAAAGGCCTTTAACGTGTCCACAGAACAATAATTTATGCAATAACCTTTATCTGCTAATAAGCCAGAATCCGAATGCAATTCTTTAATTCCCTTAGTATTCCATTTTCCGTAAAAAAATAATAATATGAATAATAGAAACGATGTTGAAGTAGCTTAACTTAAAGAAAAACATATTAATGCAAAAATAAAAAGTTATTTTATTCCAAGCAAAAAAACGTCCTTGCAAACTTCTACTTACCTAAGCGTTTTTAGCACAAAAAAAAACAAATGTAGGTAGAGGTTACCTTGGGTGAAAAAAGTGTTAAATGACCTGTAGATCCGGAGATCGAGACAGCCGGATTTATGTTGAAGAATCAATTGTTCTTGGAAAAGCTGAATTTAGCTCTTCCGACCCCCTTCCTTGCCACCCTGTTGGTCAATATGTCCACTGAGCACATTAAATGAGTCCCTGTCAGCTCCCTAAACAAACTCAAAAGGAAGCATTTCATGATTTATCTTGATATTGATCGATTAGTAAATACTGGTCTATGGGTAAAAGTAATAAGTCATCAACCTGGGCAATTCAAAACTTGGCCTTTTGATGAAACAAATGACATAGGTAGAGGTTACCTTAGATGAAAACCATATCTCAAGATCACCTGTAGATCCAGAGATCGAGGCAGCCGAATTTATGTTGAAGTGTCAACTTTTTCTGGAAAAGTTGAGTTGAGCTCTTCCAACCCTCTTCCTTGCCACCCTGTTGGTCAATATGGCCACCGGGCACATAAAAGGAGTCCCTGTCAGCACCCTAAACAAAACTCAAATGGAAGCATTTCATGATTTATCTTGATACTGATCGATCGGTAAAAGTAAGAAGTCACAAACTCTGGCAATTCAAACCTAGTCTTATGATGAAACAATTGACATAGGTAGAGGTTACCTTAGATGAAAGCCATGTCTAAAAACGACCCTGAGATCTGGGCAGATGAATTTATGTTGAAGTGTTAACTTGTTCTGGAAAAGTTGAGTTTAGCTTTTCCAACCCTCTTCCTTGCCACCCTGTTGGTCAGTATGCCCACCAGTCCTATTAAAAGAGATCCTGTCAGCATCCTAAATAAACTTAAGCAGCAGGATCCTCCCAATAGAAGAGCTATTATACTCATCTCTCTGGCTTCCGAAGTCTTCTAATTCCTACCTGCTCTAATTTAGCACTACAGCCCCCATCAGACGTTTTAACATTCAACACTTCTGGAAGTGTTGGATGCCTGTGTCCCTCACCACATCATTTGGTTCCTTCCTCTAAAACTTGCATCAATACAGAACATATCAGGGGCATAAGGGGTCAGAGGATGCAACCACAATGCAGTACAGAGGACACAAGTATCTGACACTCCCAGAGGCCCTGGGAAGGTTGCAGCACTGGAATGGAGGCACCGAAAGAGACATGGCCATTGGAGAGGTGGGTATAACACCTCTTCTACTTCAATCTGATTTTTTGTTTTAACAATTTGAGTCAATCTAGATCTCCACTGCATTCACCACATGTCAGGGGCACTATTGACTTTTGATATGGATTCGGTACAGCACACATTGCCTGCAGTTCAAAACACAGCAAAATACATGAATCACATCTGGTGTGAATAAGCTCTGTGACATATAAGAGGCAAGTCACATTGCTGCCACCCACCCAAACTAACAAATCCGTTACAGGTGGACTTTTTATGTTGTAATTCTCATTGGTGAAATATTTTTAACATAAACTTACAAAGATGACTACAAGGCCTTGCGTTCCTCAAGACCAGCTGCAACACGTATCCTCAAGATCTAACTGCAGAACACGAACGTCATCAAGGTCAACCTTAAAATCTCCACGCACTTTTCACAGAGAGCATTTCCAAGTGAACGCCGAGCTCTGCTCAGAGCTATGCAATGAAACGTCCCCATTTTAATTGCACGCAGAATTGTCTGTGCTGTATCTTCCTGGGGAGCCATATAATGCATATTGATGAGGCCTTGGGGACCATTACCCACTTCTAAATGCCTTGTTTGTTGAAATCTGCTTGTCAAACCATTACAAAAAAAAAAAAGAAGCAGCATCTCCAATTGCACAGTCCGGCTAAACTCTTAATTAAATCAAAATGAGCCAATCACCTGCATGCTCTGAATGTTTCAGGCGTTGAATAAAAACACCAACAAAGGAACACTTGACATTAAACAATGTTGTTATGTATGTGTGTTTTTTTCCCCGTTTAATGCTTGTTTGCCGGATAGGATGCATTCATTAAAGCATTTCCCTGGAGTATAAAGAGTGCTGTATAATTATGAGGCATTATGAGACATTACATTATGTATATTCACAGAGTAATGTAAACACTATGCTAACTTCATCTTAACAGAAAGATAACTAGAACTCCGAAATTAACAGCTACAGGGCTATATTTAGAAATGGCCAAAGCCTAGGTGACCCTTCATTATGTTGGATTCAAAACAAATTTCATATATTTGGATGTCCCGGGTTAAATCCAAATTGCAGTCTTATTTTTGGCACTTCAGATTCCCCAAAGGCTTCGGAGAGAAAGGGACCATATGCTGCCCCGGAGGCTGCTTCTGCCTTATATCTATTTCTGCTGGTGCATGAGCACCCTTAGCTTGGCTGCCAGTCCCATGAAATCCAAATTGAGCTCATTTGTGTGTATCCCATACAAATTGAACACAGCAGCTGGGTGTACCATTGTCACCATAGCGCAGGTCCATTTGGACATATTGGCTGCCAGTCCCACCACGTCCCATCTTGGTGTAATCCTGGTAGAATTGCTAAAGGAAGTGCCTCAGGCTGTTTTTTGGCCCCATCATCTCATCAAGCCAAGAGCTTCCCAAATTATTCTGCACAATTTTGCATCATTTTGATGCTCTGTAATACACACTTTTTTTGGAGCCTGTTTGGATTTCTATTGACTTCAGTGGAACTTCCATTTTGGGAAGTCTGAATTTTCGGAGGTTGGCAAATTTATAGAAAGTTTTGGTGAAACCACAAGTGATCAAACAACTTTTCAAAAGTCTGCTGATCTCTAGTCGAAAACAACTTTTTGGTAAACCCAAAAAAACACAGAACAATCTTCGGGATAGTACGTGCTCACATATCTTGAACTATGACACCAATTTCATTTATTGGGATACGTCAAAGATTTAACAACTGCCAGTGAGTATGTATATATATATATATATATATATATGTCCATCCAAGTATCCAAGTATATATATGTCCATCCAAGTATCCAAGTATCTCAATCTCAATATTCAGTATTATGGTATCTCGAAAACTGGTATACTGTAGACAGATACAGTAGTGTAGCAGTGTATGACCAGCACAAAAGAAGCCCATTCTTCACCATACAATAGTTGTAGTGTGTCGGAATCTTGATGAGACTTAATCATATGTACGGCAGCAAGGAAAAACTCACAGTGCCGTGTGTGTGGGTTAGTTTCTGCAAGTGTGCATACATAAAATGTATAGACAGCCCGCTCGATGTATATGCATCCAAACACACATTTCTTCTTGAAACAAAGAAGCGGGCGCAATCTGTTCTTTTTCATGAGGAACGTTTTATATCAGTTGCACAAAACAAATGGAAAAAATATCCACGGAAACCATCTGTGCCTCTCCGATCGGTTTTGTGCACACAAAAAAAGAAAAAGGAAAGAAATCTGCAGATCTGCTCTTGTGAAGACTGTATATCCAAAGAGAGAAGAAACAAAGACGCTGGTGTAAGGAACTGGCCCACTTCTGTTGGAAGCTGCTTAATTATCTCTGCGACAGGAGGCACCGAGATACAAACAACTAAACACAACTCTTCCTTGGAGGGGGAGAGAAAACAGCAAAACCCGGCCAATGCTTGCATTCACCAATCTAAGGGAAGGCGATGGAAGACAGACCAGTTGTATTGCCCATGCCCAACTGGCAAGTGCATAAGGCCCCTAAAGTTCATGATAAATGTAGTGGATGTTGTGGATGGCATGTAACTAAAAATAGCTACTACTGCTCCGTATATTTTTTTGAGCATTACTAACCCTGCTCTTTATACTATAAAGTAATAATACCCCTTGTCAGAAGGATCATACTAGTCCGCAAGCTGGTATGTTGACACATGCACTAGTACGTGGTCCACATTGTAGGGTTATCGCCACTTGTGCATGTGTGCGCATATGCATGCTGCAGTCATTAGTTATGTAAAGCTGAACTCTGCATAGACTCTGTGCTCTATATATTTCAGTCAGCATTCTGTGCCCTGCAATTTGCTACCCACATTTTTTATTGCTTGCCTGTTACTTGACCCAGCTTCCCTCATGATCCACACTTATTCTTGCCTATTGCATTTCTGATGACACTTGTTGATCACTGTTGACACTTGTTGATCTGTTACCACATTGCCCAATGTTTGCTAATCCTGGCTTGTTTCCTGATAAAGCAGGAAATCAATCCATCACTGCTCGAGGAACCCCTAGTTGGGTTTAGCCCTTCCTAGCCCCTTCCTTGCCACCCTTTTGATTAATATGGTCACCAGTCTCATTAAAAGAGACCCTGTCAGCTCCCTAAACAAACTCAAGTGGCAGGATCCTCCCAACAGAAGAGCTATTATACTCAACTCTCTGAATGTCTAAGTCTCCTACCTCCTACCTGCTCTGTTTTAGCACTACAGTCTCCATCACACGTTTTAGCATTCAACATTCTAGAAGTATTATATGCTTGTTGATCTGGGACCACATTGCCCAACATTTGCTAATTCTGGCTTGTTTCCTGATAAAGCAGGAAATCAATCCATCACTGCTCGAGGAACCCCTAAGAAGAAGAACTCTGCTTGAGAACAGCTGCTGTATACACACACAACCTGTGGTGCCCATAATAGGCCCCCAACCCCTTCCCACTAGGATTACTTTTTTTATACAGATCATTTTCTTGTTATAGTGGTTAATAACCTGGCTTAGAATGTTGAGATATCATATTAAATCAGATAAAGTAACAATCCTCTGGGGGAATATCTCTCTCTCTCTCTCTCTCTCTCTC
>NW_017306330.1:1458536-1477915 GCF_000935625.1 Nanorana parkeri | reverse complement strand
TTTACACTGGATATTTAACACTGTGGACACACTGTATTTATAAGGATTTAAATTGTTATACACTGTATATTATAGATTTGTCTTATTATCTAATTTATATATATTTATATATTTAACTATATATATTTATATATTTACATTTTTTATATATATTATGCACTTTAATTTTTAGCGCTGCACATTTACACACTTTATCTGTGTGATTATCTTACAAAGGGGAAAAACACATATATGAATGATGATTTGATAAAAATGGTCAAAAATCTTGTCTCAGAAGGCCAGCTTTTCTGGCACCACTCCCTTCAAAGCGATCTTTCAGTTCAAACATGACTAAACATTTCACTTGAAATTTCTCGCTTCTCCAAACAGTTATTTCATGTCTGTAGGTAGCCATAATGTACGGATTGAGATCAATCATTGACTAGTTATCAAAATCTACCTTTTCTATTTCGGAGCTTAATAAGCGACATGACCCTCCAGGATTCAGCCTGTTTTGCCTGATGATATTTGTCGCCAACGTAGAGAACCCAAATTGATATTGATAGGTAGAAGGAGAAGAGGACAGTCTCCCAAGCAACTCTCTGTCTATGCCAATCTCCTACAACCTGTCCAAGCATCCAGACCTAAGTATGAAGCATGGTATGTCACAACCCATTACCGATTCCTGATCAAGGAAGAGACTTGTATGCGAAAATAAATTGATTCTGGACACATTTCCTAGAGCCAGTTATTCTCCCGAGAACATTCTCTTTTACTTCAGTGGCTCGCAAACAGGTTCATCTTTTGCACTAGATAAAAGTATTTAGCCGCTGACTGAAGACAGAGTCTGTATAGAGAGGAGCAGAGGTGGTTAAAAGATCTAATCTGCATATTATTTACAGATATGTTTTTCAATGTAGCAGAGTTATGTCTATGTCAAGAACATTACTGCTGAGAACTATAGGCATATAGCTATATTAACACATTTTAATACAGCCTTGCATGACATGACATGAAAACAAGTTAAGTTGGAAAAGACAAGGCCACCGTTTTATAGAAATATTACACATAATTTCCAACAGTCAAAGTACAAACTCTGCCAGACACAGCTATATTGTGAGCACCATATAACAATAACATGATATAGTCTAAATGCCTGTCCTTACCAAGAGTGTCAGACAAGCATCCAGCAACCTCAAAATCCACTTGAACACGTAATCTAAATCAGTGAACAAAAGGCTCATTTCTGGGGAAGTCAAACTGAAACACAAGCATCAGGATTGGAGCCTACATCCCTTTAGAACATGGCCCAGTTACTACCTGGTGAATTGGTAGCTTTGTAAGGCAGGAGAGAATAAGGGAAACATTATCCCACCTTGGGTAACATTTTTTCCCTGTGCACCCTCCCTTGTTTGTTGGGTTTAAGGCCTCATTCACGCGAGAAAAAGCCAGCACGCACAGCTCAGTGCTGCGTGCATGGCCGTATCGGGCAGCTTGCGGGAAGGACAGGTGCTGCGTGTGATTAGTACTCAGCTCCTGTCCTTCTCTATGGGAGTATGTGGTCGTACGCTGCCCTACGCTCGCACGCCCTGCACATACGTGCGGGTGTCCATACTCGTACGCTGACAGGATGGATCCTGTCTGCGTCCGAGCCGGGACACCCGCACCCGTACGGACCTGCACTTGGGGTGAGCGTAGGGCGACGTACGGCCGCGTACTCCCATAGAGATGGACAGGGGCTAATCACACACAGCCCCTGTCCTTCCCAGGAGCTGCCCGATACAGCCGTGCAGGCAGTGTGAAGGCACAGTTTTTCTTGTGTGAATGCGGCCTAAAGCTTAGTATGTGGTAGCTTTGCTACAAGTTATAGCAGTCAGGGGGGAGCAGGTGTAAGAGACTTGCAGACTGAGTCCTGCTGAAAAATGTGCATGCAATCCTTTGCTGAAGGTTCCTGGTAAACACGCTTTAGCACATGGATGCACGCGTATTGGAACGTTCATGCACAATAGCACACGCACGAGAGCTTACAGACGCGTGCTCATTAGCGTATGGGAGCATGCTAATTAGCAAGCACGCTTATTTATATAAACTGACAAGAGGCCATGATCAAGTTGCTGAGTGGTCGTCAGCTAGTCCCTGTATCCTGGTTTCCTGTGCATGAACCCGGCTTGTGACCATTTGACTCCGATTCCTCCTTCTGATTTGGTACCTCTACTCTCTGCACTCCTGTGTATGACCCTGGCTTATGTTTCCTGACCTTGCTCCTGATCTGTGATTCGGGCACTTCAAGATTCAGGTTCCCGTGTATGACCTCGCCTTGAAACTGACTTCGCTCCTGGCCTGCTACTTGGTGGATCGCTCCACCAGTACCCTGAGCAGCTACATCCAGCCACTGCTTCACTGGCCTCTCACCTGTTGCCTGATCTGGTTCCAAGAGGCCCCGGTGCCATCCCGGTCCTGCAGATTCACCAGCTGGTCTAATGCACTCAAGTGTCTCGTCGAAAATCGGCCAGCCACCAGTACCGGCGCCTGTGCCTCACTCCGTCCTTACATTCCCTGGTCGCCACTTCCAGAGGTGTGGGACAAGAAGTGCACGGGCAGCCCCCTTTTCAGCTGAGTCTCCAGTCAGGTACGTGATGGCAGGTGAGACAGGTATTCTTTGAACAGTATTTTTAAAGGCGGCGGAGTAGCATTCATATGGTTCTATATGGAAATGATGGCATTGTTTTGAGTGACTAATATTTCTCCTCCTCATTAAAGGATCCTGGTCATCCCAGTTGAAAGTTAAGAATTTGTATGGTCTGGTTATTTTGAGTGTCATTATTTGTAGGGAGAAGTCAACGCTGCACCAGTCAAGCTGTGACGACTGTCAGGAGAGGGTGGACAAGCAACTTTTTAGACAGTTCATGATTCTCCACAGGTCAGTGTTTAACCTCTGCATGGTACTAAAGAGAGTTCAGGCCCAACACCCCAAACATAATGGCTAATCACACCCTGAAACACCGTCCTTCCTTCTGGAGGCTGCCTACTTTTGTTCTCCATGGTTCCTGTGTCTGTTGTGAAGTAGCCACTGCTCCAAGCTCAATCCTGTGATGGACTAGAACGTCAATATTAATTAGCTAACCAAATGCGCGATTGTAGTCTATCCCAGGAGTGAGCTTGGAGCGGTGACTACTTTACAACACACACAGTGACCATGGGGGAACAAAAATAGTCCCCCTTCAGAAGAAAGGACCATGTCAGCACCAATTCAGAGATGATTGCAGGATCTACAGCCGAGTGATACACAAATAAAATACATTGTTGTGAGTAGTTAGGGTACTTGAATGTATTTATATGATTTAACTTCTGAGTTTAGTGTCACATAAAAGGAGATTTCAATTTGCTTTTAGTCCTTTTCTGTAAAGTGGTTGTTTATAAAGCAAAAAAAGCCTGTAGACTTTTTTTGGGATATATGGAGTTGGGTAATATAATCCACGGGGAAATTCCTCAACACTTTCTAAGCCCCTTGTTCCCAATTTGCGCTATTTGACATTTACTACGCGGCCCTTAGGGCCCCTGCAGACAGAAGCCTATGTTTTCCTTGCATACATGCTTACTCAGAAAGGAAAATATTGTTTAGACTAGTTCCTAGTAGTTAAATAGTTTGGTTTATGTTTTTTTACAGTATCTAACTTTTTTGTGGTGTCCATACCTTTTCCCCTTCCTCTAATCTTTTATAAATGACTTGCTTAGAGAAATAGTAAATGTGGCACAAGTAATATTTTAGGTGGCTGTAGGGGAAACAAAAGACAGACCCAGAGAGACTGAGTGGAATGGCTGCAAGACTGGGGGAGGAATAGTCAGTGGAGAAGGGGTTAAACTAAAATGGGAATTCGCTGATTTTACCTGATTGGAGGTTGGGGTCAGGTGTCCGGGAGAAGCCACATGGTTTGGGACTGAAAGGGGTGTTCTTTCTGGAAAGTCGGCAGTAGAAGCAGGTTGTCCCACCCGCCCTCCCTTAATTTTGTGGTTTATGATGGTTGCAAGGTCCTTTTTTTATGTCACAGCAGCTTGGCGGGTTAGTGGGTCTTTTGGGGGTCTGAAACTGAGTCACTGAATTACTGTCCTCAAGCTTGTTGGGGTGCAGGTGGGGACATGGAAGGAGTTTTAGGAGAGGCCTTATTTGGGCTGTTGGGCACCCAAAGACCCCTTCTCAGATCAAATAGTATTTATTTTTATATTATTTTGGTTATTACTTTGGCTATTGTTAAAGTTGGTTTGGATAATAAAAGGGCTGCTATGGCCATTTAAATCCATGTCGCACAGTCTGTGTGTTTATTGGGGTTTTTAACAGAGGGACGTAATCGACAAATCCACCAGTCATGTAGAAATATTGATTTGTAAAGGGGCTGTTATAGCAGGGATCTCTAGCAATCTTGCATAATGTGCCTCCAGCCTTTGACTGTCTCCAGAAACGTGTCTACAGTCTCCAACAACTCATGCAGTATGTTCTCAGCTTCTTACCATCTCCTGTAGCATGTCTGCAGTCTCTGACTATCACCTGTAGGATGTATGAAGCCTCTAACAGCTTTCTTTACATTTACTGAATATTATGTGCAGCCTTTTGGTGACCTCAGGGGCTGCACTTGAGGGGCCCTATGCATGAAAGTTAAAAGAGAACTATGGGGTATGTGTTCTTCCCCATAGTTCTCTTAAGGGTCACCGGAGGACATATACTAGCATCCTGCCATGACCCAAAGCTCAGTATACAGCGAGCTACAGCTTGCGGTATACTGAGAACGCCGCAGCCGGGACAGATCCCGACATAACTGTCCAGATCCACCCAGCTGCGTGAGTGACAACGGGCTCTGCCTATCTAGAGGCAGAGCCAGCTGTACCCGCCCCCTCCCTCGTTCGTTCCCCTAGTCAGCGCTGGAGGATGGGAGCTTGGAGGGGGGGAATCCCTGGAGGGAGCCGTGAGGGACAGTCACGGCTCTCTGCAGGGACAGGATCGAGAAGTGAGCTGTTGCGATCCACCCAGCTGCGTGAGTGACAGCTGGCTCTGCCTATCTAGAGGCAGAGCCAGCTGTGTCCGCCCCCTCCCTGCGGGGAGTGGTGACAGTCATAGCTCTCTACAGGGACATGATCGAGAAGTGAGCGAGCGACGGTATGTGTTCGCTCACTTCCCAATCTATTGAGCCAACGTGCGACAGTTCCATTGTCACACGCTGGCTTGTGATTTTCACTCACCTCATAGTTCTCCTTTAGTTCTCCATTCTGCTTCTTTCAATGACTTTGGAAAAGTTCATTCATTAAAAATTGCAGAGGTTTTGTGGCTTTGCTGCTCATGGATCAAGATTTTGTTGTGTTTCAAGTAACCACTTTAGTTTAGCAATCTGAAGCAATGATCGTTATACAGACAGCAAAATACTTCTTCTGAATCTCTAGAGAACTAAACATCACAACTACAAATGCTGTATAGTAGCGTGTCTATCAAAAACTATCTATCTATAAACCAGGATGTTTATACTTCTTAGGCAAAAACATAGCAGTTTGTCATTCCTCTATATGACCACAGGAAAGTGCTTCTGCAAATCACTCACAAATCGAGAGCAAGAAACACCTGAGCGATAATCTTTTCATATGACCTTGCTTTTTATAGGAAAGATCAGAAGGTCCTTCCTGATATTTTTTTGTTGTAGGTGGATACCAGCAGGGAAAAGAAAATAAACACATTGGCTTATTCTATAATTAATAGTCCCTCATGTCAAGATCAGGGCACCCGAGTTCCTTTGCCTGTCCACCAGCAACCCTTGGAAGGGGCCTCACCATTTGTGATCTTGGATTCTTTTTACAGAAAATGTAGCAGATGGATTGCGACTCCCTTTCTTGGCTGTAGAAGGACCTAGGTGGAAAATTGTTGTTCGAACGGCGACTTCATCAAATTAAATGAAGTCACTGTTGGGGTCACCCAGGAAAGCCCAGAGTAGCAGCTATCTGAATACAATAACCAGCACCGGAGATTCCATCTGATTATCGTGGATGGGGGAACTGACTAATTTCTCTCATTCAGCCTGCAGGGCTAAATTAGAGAAATCTAAGCATGTATGGCTAGCATTAGCGAAACTAGGGGAATATATCATAGCCTCATGCCAATAGACCTGATCTGCAATTATAGCCCCTTTAGACATCAATGCTCCCACTAGTGACTGCTGGGGCCTGAGGACCACACAATAAGTACCCTGTGGGCCTATAGATCCTTGTCCTTTGATGTCAATGATTTCAATGTGCTGCAAATGAGATGATTGCCACCAGGCAGGTAAATCTCTCTGTAGTAGAGATATTTTATCCGTAATGTATCCCTAGGCTTAATGTTGCTCACCTTGACCACAATGACTAAGTCCTGATGTAACCTTTAATTCCGAATTTTGTCCCCTATTCCGAATTTTTGCACCCTATTGTAGCTCTCTCTGGTCTTTCATGACATTCTCAGTCTAGCCCTATTCTTTGCTAGGGTATGATCTTCCTTCCAAAAGGAACATAGGAGCACCAAATTACAATTTAAACATCTAAGGCTTTACCGAATGGTGGCTGCTAAAGGCGAAGAATGCTTTCTCAACAGTCTTTAAACAAAAGTTTACCCTCTTTACAATTGGTTTCTTAGTGGATATAGCCTTATATCCTTCAATGCAAACCTGTCACTTTGAAAAGCCCTTCAAGCTGACATGAAAAGTGCACTATGCCAGCAGGTACCTTTATGTATCTTCCTCAGTGCCCTGGGGCCACCCGAAACCTCAAATAACTCAATTTGGAAATTGCTTCTAAAAACAAAAACCTTTCAGCTCTTGCAGTCCCTACACCCACAATGCATTTCTGCTAGCCTCACAAATGAGAGAGAGAAACCCAGAGCCTGGAATGCCAGAGTTTAAAGATATACATACAGTCATGTGAAAAAGTAAGTACGCCTTATGGAAACGTTTGACTTTTTAAACATATTTGAGCAGACAAACATTGGATCTTGATGTAAACAGTTACTGCAGACAAAGGGTGTATACCTGAACAAAGGACACACAGGATAAAATTGATATGGTGTATTCACTCTCATAAGTTACATTAATTAAAATTCAGATTTGTCAAATGGAAAAAGTCAGTACACCCCTACATTTACCACCACTTTATTTATATGACATCAGAATCCAGTGTTTCAGATTAGGTGTCAATGATTGTAATCTTGTTATGAGCATGCAGGTGGAACTGGTAAGATGTCTACGGTCAGGTCTTTGCTATTAACGTATGTGGTGACATCATGCCAAGATGAAAATAGCTCTCTAATACCATTAGAAAGAAGGTTGTAGATGTCTATGAGTCTGGCAAGGAATTTAAAAAGATCGCCATTGTTTTTTTGTTGTTAAATCAATCATTGCACTGTAAGGGACATACTCCAGAAGTGGTGTAGAGTTCAAACAACTGCCAATTGTCCAGGACTGGCCTGCCCAGAAAATGCAACCAAAGAGCTGAGCATAAGACGCTAAAAGTCATCTCCAAAAACACCAAAAATTTAATTGTGAGGTATTCAAGTATCTCTTGCAACAGTTGGGATCAAAGTGCATACACCTACAATCAAAAAGAGATTACACCAAGTCAACTTGCGTGGGAAGTAAGCCAAGAGAAAGCCTTTGCTGTCCAAAAAGAACATAGAGCAAGACTACAGTTTGCAACTGAACTGAAGTATTGCCACCTTGCCCTAAATGGGGTGATTACTTAAATTTAGTTTGCTAGAAGTGTATCCAGTCTAGCTGATTGTATAGTCTGAACTAATTTGGCTTTCCCTAAGGATTTTGTGATTCATTGCATCTGCCTGCTGCTTGGAGTAACATTGCCGCAGAGCAGAGCAACCAATTGCAGGTATTTATGGATATCTATGTCTCTCCAGCCAATCACTAGAAGTTTCATGGCCATTCATTCACGCTGGGTGAAGAAATAAGAATCTGGGTCTGACCATGTGAGAGATTATTTCTCCCCCAGGCCTCCTGCCTGATGGAGGTGTGTTGTGTGAGTTGCCTGACCAGACCTAAAGCCTGCAGTTGGTCAGGTGTGGGCACAGTCAGGGTCAGGAATTATTCCTGGGATGGAGAGCATGGCAGGAACTTTGTCTGCTGGAGGTACTGGAGAAGCCAGTATGGGCTTGGACTTCACAGGGAGTTGTCTCACTAAGGGGAGATCTCAAACAGGTCTGCCAACCATCTATGGATCTCTGACACAGTGTCACCACATTTTCTGTTTAAAGGCTCTTTGCACTATGAAGCTGGAAAGCATTCAGTGAGTCTGAAGTTCTGTGCTATCCTTGGTATCTGTACACCTAACCCTCTCTCCCTGTTTTGCTGTTCATGGACTAAAGCATTATACAATCCTTAGAGTGACTTGCGCCCAAATTTTACTTTACACATCCCACATTCCGGCTCATAAGGACTTATCCTTGAGGTGAAATGTCAGCTCCTGCTGCCCCTGGGAGTCAGGGGCGTGCTACATAAGCAAAGACCAGGCCTACTGGAATGATGTGCTGACGACTTATCAAAGATTATGTAGAGTTGATTGGCTGGTTCTAATTGTTTAAAAAGTCAACAATTTCCATGGTTTGTAAGCTCTCATGGGCAGGACCCTCCTAACCATCTTGTCTTGACTTGTATTGTAACTGTAATGTCCTTGTATTGTAAAGCACTGCACAAACTGTATATAAATCCTGAATAATAATAGGGTGTACTTATTTTTTCACCTGGCTTGATATATTCATGGGAGCTCAGGAAGATGAACAAAGATTTCAGGTTTTTTTTGAGTGAGCTTTACTAGTTTTTATTTGTAAGAGGTTGACTAGAAGTCCGAAAATTACCCTAGGTGAATAGAATTAAATATCATGCAATAGAAACTTCAGTTGTTCCTTGAAAAAAAAGCAGCTGCCTTTGACACAGGGACAGTTTAGAACGGAGTAAATAATGCTCTATTCATTGTTTTATCACCTGCCAAAATACATCTGCCACTGTGACAGTCACAATCAAGGAAGCTTTAGCAGCCAGAAGAGTGTGCACTTAACAGCGTGCGGAATACAAAGCCATCACCCAGCCTGCAATGTTTTATTTACGAACCCGTCAATGGCTTCCATCACATCCAAACATCCGCGCTTAGGCCTGGCGACAGAAATAAGATGATCTGACTCTGATTATCTTTTTGCGACAGCAAAAACACAAAATTGAAACAGTTAAGTCCCCCACCCACGGCAGCAAAACAGATGAATTCATTCAATAAAAAATAAAAAACGGGAATACAGATGGTAACACTGAGCAACGTTTACTGCAGCATAGGATGTAGCGGATGCGCCCCATTAGAAGCAGGGGGCGTACATCTCGTTGCTGAGGCAGATTCCTAATGCGTGCATAGCCAGATTGGATAGTCAATAATTGGCTATTGCTAGTTAATGCACTCTACAAATCAACGCTAGGTGAGCCTTAGCGAAAGCTTCCTGCGTAGCCGGATCAATGGGTTTCTATAAGGAAGTTTTCACTGACTCCCATCACTTAATGACTTGACAGGCGAAAGCAAGTTAACGAGGCGCACGGTATATTTAAAAAGGTGCCTTTAAAGCTTCCATATCCTGGATGCACATTGATCTTGGCTGCCGTTAAGAGACTTGCTTATGTACATGACATATTTAATTTATCAAAAAAGAGGAAGAATTCCAAGAGCCACAGAACTATAAATTACATATATACCACAGCTCAGATGATCACGGAGCCATAAAAAAATCAACAGCGTCAAGTAGTAAACATAAATAAATAATTATAATAATATCACATTCGAGAACGGCGTTCCAAGCGGCTCACCACTGAACCCTTCTACACTCCCGAGGCTTGTCAGGGACACTTACATGTGTACATCAAGTCAACACTTATTTTGTTTTTGGATATATCGTAGGAAAGGATTAGAACCCCTCAAGTTCTTATTGTTGGATGTGCATGGAGGAAAATGCCAAGATCGATGTTCGCTTCAGAAATGTTTTTTACAGCTGAACTCCGTGCAACAAAAATGTTCAGTTAAATAGATTCCTCAATAGCAAGAAAGGATATAAATCCACTTTGTGTGCTCCAAATGTCTTTGCAGACCAGGTAATTGACTTGTAATCATAGAAGTGACATTATCAATGTGTTGTACTTAACCTGTGCAAAGGGATATGCTGCGGGAGGGGCCAAGAAGGAGGAGGGGCGGAGACAAGACTGTTCACCCTGCACATGGAGAGAGAGCAGCAGTGACCGGTCTTTATTACAGGAGGGGGCAGAGACAAGACCAGTCACCCTGCACAAGGAGAGAGCAGCAGTGAGCGTTTTTTTTTTACAGGAGAAGGCGGAGACAAGACCAGTCACCCTGCACAAGGAGAGAGCAGCAGTGACTGATCTTTATTACAGGAGGAGGCGAAGACAAGACCTGTCACCCTGCACAAGGAGAGAGCAGCAGTGAACAATATTTATTACAGTAGGGGGGCGGAGACAAGGTCAGTCACCCTGCACAAGGAGAGAGAGCAGCAGTGACCAGTCTTTACTAAAGGAGGGGGTGGAGACAAGACCAGTGATCCCATGCAAGGAGAGGGAGCAGCAGTGAGCTGTCTTTATTACAGGTGGGGCGGAGACAAGACCTGTCACCCTGCACAAGGAGAGAGAGCAGCAGTGAGTGGTCATTATTACAGGAAGCTCCAAGTTTCACACTTGATTACTGCACAGATCTGGAAGAAATACACAAATCTCACCAAGATTCAAGGAAAAATGCACATGACTCTTGCATGAGGACAATATTTGCTTATCCCGGAGTCTAAGGGTCTGGTATGGATTTTGGAGGAGCCACACGTCGCTTTTTACATTAGTTTTCTATTGCATTATAGACTGGGGTACCCTCAAGATTTTGCATACTTTTAAAGGGCACCATCACTGAAGAATGATTGAGGAATACTGCTCTATATAGCTAAACTCAGACTGGGAGAGGGAAGGGCAGCATTGGGAGCCAATAAGGGCTGTATGCAAATGTGCTTAGAAGGAACATGTTGATGGGAGGTGAGAGTAGAGAGAGGACCTCATCAGCCTCCTGGTGCTCCTTTAATGTCCAATCAGCAGGGTGGGGTGAAGAGAGGACACTCCTGTATTTCTAGTGGTTTCATCCAACTGGCCATGCTCTGTGGCAGAGTTGTGTAAATCTCAGGACTAGATGGACAGAAAGGTAAGACCTTCGGCATTTAAATTTCCTCTTATATTTGTATCTAGAGCTGCATTTCTCAACTTTTTTGCAGTCAAGGCACCCTTTACAAGTATGCAAAATATTGAGGCACCCCAGTCTAAAATGGAAATGTGAAAAACAACATGTGGTCCCTCCAAAATCCATACCAGACTTGTATCCTTGATAGGGGTATAGAGTTTAAGGGTGGACCCCATGCAAAAACACTTGGGTTTCCCTCTTTACATCAGCGCCTCTCCCCCTTTTTTTCACATCATAGTTCCCCCTTCACTTTTACAAGCCCCCTTCATGTCTGACTACCATGAGGAGGCACAGCTATGGTAGCATGGGAGAGGGCAGGAGGTGGAGCAGGCCTGGACCAATGGATCCCACCCTCCCTGGATTAGCATCATGGCACTACACTAATTTTCCGAGGCACCCCTGAGGAAGCCAAAAGGGACTCCAGGTTGCTATGGCACCCTGGTTGAGAAAGGCTCATCTAGAAGTTTGCCTGGAGTTCAGCTTCAATTGGTGCCATACAAGACAGAAACATATCTATATGCGCTGGAAACGATCCGAAGACTTGTGTGTAAACGTAAAGCAGAATAAATAAAACACCTTGTTTTTTTTTTTCCTTTGAAAGGACCATATTTCAACTAGATACCATCGAGCCAGTAAATTCTACTTACAGACAATCAGATTACCGGCCTCATGTGTGTTCTGTTCGCTTGCAATGTCACGGACGGTGTTTTTTTAATTAGCCCTGTAAAGCAATTGGTATAATTTGCTACTTTGTACTTCAGCTAATTCCGATAGATTTGTGCCTCCTTCCCCTGGAAACACGGCTGGATGAATGACCTGAAAAGCTCACTTAATGTGATGTACAGAGAGGCAGGGGAGAAACAGACCCTCTTATCACAGATCCATGTTCTGACACAAATGTAGCTGGCTGCAGGATCAATGAGAGGATTGGGGGCAGTGAGAGAGAAGGACTGCTAACCTCTTCGCCGCTGGAAAACGGGCAACAATCTAGATGTGGCCATATTTTGCAATTGAATATAAAAAAAAAAAAAAACTGCGCTATGGAAACTGTCTCAAAGTGATAAATATACATAAATAATGAAAAGCTGCCGTGCTAAAAATATAAATAGATAGATAGAACAAATGCACTGCGCTAATCAATAATCATAATACGTGAATAATATAATGCTAACTATCAAAAAGATCACATATAACCAATATAATTAATAAATAATCATACATAGTAAAAAGTGTTTCCGATTGTAATATCTCCAGTAGAGATTAAGTGCAAATTGGTAGTTAAAGGTCCACCATAAATTGATGCCAAAAAAAAAGGAAAAAAGAGACAAAGTGCCAAGATATATATAAAAAAAACAAAAAACATTCAGTGATAAGTCCTTCTTATAGCTGTAGTGTGCAAACTCCCGGTGACTGCGAAACACACCGCACTCACCAGACTTCCATATTCAAAGAGGCATAACAATCCCGGATCGCAATCACAGTGAACGTTTGCTCCTCCACTCGCAATAGGAACTTCCTCCTCCACTCTGTGCTCTTTCACTAGAAAGCTTCCGGTTCAGGTGTGGTCGTTTAAAAAACGCATCCGTTCCCCAGAGAGGATAATAAACACATAGCGTAATATGCCAAAAACAGGTTTTTATTTTAAAAAACCGTCTAAAAACACTTACAAGATTCCCAGAAACAATCGCTTTTTCAAAAAAATATTCCAATCTGTCTGCACTTTCTTGAAAAAGTCTTTGTACGAAACGCGTCGAAATATTCCGGATTTGAATATTTTTTTTAAAAAAAGCGATTGTTTCTGGGAATCTTGTAAGTGTTTTAGTTGCCGCCTTGCAACTAGTACTAGAGGTTTGGAGCTTCTACCTCTAATGTGGTGTACAGCTATGGTGACATGGTTCTTGTATAAGTCAACACGGATCTAGAAGCAGTTTGGTGCAGCTTAAAAAAAGGTCAACTAAAGGTCAAATGTACCTGTAGAGGATCTTTGATGTAATTTAGAAGCATCTCAAACTGATCTCCAATGCAACTTCAATGTACCTTAAAGCACACCACATGTTCCATCAAAAGACAACAGAAGGAAAAGGTATTTCCCCAGCTTCCAGCCACCTATCCCTTTAAAAACAAACACAAAATATCTCTTGGAAGATGAGTAACCTAAATAAGCCTTCAGTGATTTGCCGGTGACAGCTATTTCATTGCGTTTTATTCCACCTTGTAGGGCAGCTCTGTACGCGGGATAATGAAATATCTGACCATCCATAACACGGGATAAAATCTCTAGAGGAGAAGCCAGCAATGTTTCCACTTCTCGAAATGCGACGCGCCCCCCGCCATGGCTGCCCCATCAACTATTATATTCTTCAGTATATTGCTGCAATTTCTGTCACCAGGAGAGAAGCTTGCCGGATGGATGGCTGACTCTGACCTTGTTATGCGCAAGTAAAAGTTGTTGCGTATTGATTTCGATGCAGAACAATTTTATCCCCACATAACGGCTTCACTCGGTGACATAACTGGGATATTATAGCCATTGATTTGTATACATAACAGGTGTATAAAATAATGGCTGCATTGTGTCAGCAGACTGACAACAGCGGTTTATTGTCACGTCTTTCACCAGATGATTTCACGCTCCGCCAAGACACAGTTGTCATTGTCTTCTTGTAGGATGATGGGAAAAGGAGGTTCCCATTCCAAATGTGGTGCAGCTCATCTCAAATCCTGTACAAACAAACCCTTTTCAACACACAAACACAGAATCTCTTTATGGCTCCTGGGGGCTGCCGTTGGTGACCTGCTTCTGAAAATGCAGCCCGTCTGGCTCTCTATGGCTTTAAGGTTTCCTGAGTCACTGACTTGAATCAAGCATGCAACCAATGGCATTGGAATTCCTGATCCACATTCTCTGTTTGCATTCAGCGACTCAACGTTTTAAAGCAAGGAGGTACGGGATGACACCCTGATAAGTAGCATTTTTTTCAGAAAAAGGTCAGCAAAGCCAGAGCAGATATTCCTGTTGACAATTTATTTATTTTTGGACACAATTTAGTGTCATGTGTCAATCCTTTGGGTTAGGTATTATGAGTCACTGACCTCAAATTAGCATCAAGCAAATGAATTGATCTGCAAACATCACCATGGCAAATGACTACAATTACCATTTGAGTCATTTGCTGGGGTCAGAGGAACAGCATGGTAGCTAGTGGAACAGCATGGTAGCCAGCGACTAGCATTTCCAGAAGTGGCAACCTACATGTTTGTCTCATACCAGGTTTAATTTATAGGTATACTGCAGTCAGGGGCGTAACTAGAAATCACAGGGCCCCATAGCAAAATGTTGTATGGGGCCCCTGTGATTTCTAGTTATACCCATTGCAGAGCCCACTTGAAATCCCACACAGCCCACCTGAGGGTGACCCTGCAGAGCCCACCATATACTCTCTATGGTGGGCTCTGCAGGGTCACCCACAGGTAGGCTGGTCGCACTCTTTACCTGTCTGCCTCCTCTTCCTCCACGCTCGCTGATGGGCCCCGCCTCCTCCTCCGTCGCCGGGCCAGCCTCCTTTTCATCAACGGGACCCGCCTTCTCCCCTGCTGTCGACCACGGGCCCCGTCTCCTTCTTCACTGCCTGTTCCGGCCTCCTCCACCGCCGCTGCTGGCTCTCATTGACTCAGCAGCGGCTCTGGAGACAAACGCGCTGCTTCACAGATTACGGTCAGTGATCTGAACAGCAGCATATTCTTCTTCAGAGCCGCCAGTGAAAGCCACCAGCAGAGGATGCCATAGCAACCAAGGCGGTCCGTTCGGCATCTGGCCGGGCCCCCCCTGTGCCCCGGGCCCCATAGCGGCCGCCTGGGTCGATACGCCACTGACTGCAGTATAGATTGATAGTGATGTTTTAAAACACAGTGTGGGCAAACAACTGGTGCAAACAGAATCGGGAGCAGTTGCCCATGGCACACAATCAGTATCTCTCTTCAGTTTGCTCAGGTAAGGTTTGAAAATGAGACGGAAGCCGATTGGTTGCCATGTACAGCTGCTCCAGATTTTCTCTGCTCCAGATTTGATAAATTCCCCCCAGTGTATTCACAATGTTCACCCAGAGCTTCTGTTTCACATCCAGGCATGACAATAAGGCAACTGTAGAAGAGAGTAAATAACAAAGTAATGCCATTCAGCAATGGTTTCTGCATAGACTAATATGTATCGCCTAACATGAGCAAATCCCTAAGACCGAGATCTAAGAATTCCAACAGAAAGTCAGTTTGTGAAGAGTGCCAAAGTGTGGCACAGTGCAAATTGAATCTAGTTGGTGTCTTTCTATGGCAATTGAATCACTGACAATAAAATATTGCAATGCAATTGATGCTACAAGCACACAATGGAAGACAAGGCTATAAATGATCTGTCATGGAATCGTTAGGAAGATTTACAGCACCAACAGTACTGAGGAAATAACAGCAATGGATCATGCACACCAATGTGGCTAGGAGCACGGAAGTGTAAAACCATCCCAACTGCTTAGAGGAGAACTGCGGGCAGGCTATACACACCTAGCTATTTACAAATTCCTAACATACACTAGAATTTTTTTTAAAAAAGTCCTCACTGACCTCTGTAGCTGCAGACACTGTGGAGTAATCCATCCTCAAAGCTCTAAAAAAAGTACTATCACCTAACCTTTCCTTCACTAGATGATTTGGCTCCTCATTCCAATCAGTGACTTGGTAGCCTGCCAAACTTCTAATCTGGAATGCCAACACATAGCTGGTTGCATAGGAGACCTGACCTGAATGACTTCACTGGATCTCTTGTGAACATTGAGGATGAATTACTCCACAGTGCCTGCAGTCACAGAGGTCATTCAGGGCTCACTTTAAGCATATTTACTGTGTGTTGAAAGTATATAAAATAACTGAACGACCATATCCTGGACACAAGCATTAAAACAGGTTTTTTTGGGAATGATCTAAAGCATCATTTAAAACTAATAAACTGCATTTAAAGGGCAGGCCACATCTTTCTAGTCCCTCCATTTATTTACCTGGAGGCACTTGTGAGAGCTTCCTAGACTCTAGTTGCAGCGGATTATATAAAACTCTGATTATGGTGAAATATCAATTAGCCTGAGGTACAGTATTGGTTGCTGTTTGCAATTGGCGCACTACCTGACCTTTCCTGTATCACATGCTCTTTCTGGGAAAAATTCATTCAGTGTTTAAGCGTGCGATGCAATCCTATTAGGTGGTAATTGTTCATACATGTGGCAAGGTCATGCCACAGGCTTACTCAGTCAGCAAAAACCTTAAATTTATCTCAGTGCCTCAACACAAGTGCTAGACCTGAACCAGGATAGCTTCATCTATAAATATCTTGTTGGTTTGTGTGGTGAGGCCTTGGTTTGAAGATCGCATCTGTTTATGGGTCCACATTAGACTTCCTTGACATATATTCGACTTCCCTTAACTGGACATCATTTTCTGTCTTCTAATTGACCTTTATTATTCTTAGATCAAGGGGTGAATAAAATTACCACTCATTAAGATGTTGAGCCCAAAGAGTTTAAAACCAACTAAGGAGGAGATGCCATGTTTCAAAGGCCAAACAATGCCTTCCTCACCAGGGTTAAAATGACACAAACCCTTTAATATGAAATACATAATAATGAAAAATACATTGAATGGTTTGTTTCACCTATTCCCAATGTTAAGGGGGACACAGTATGGATTCCAAAACACATTGGCTTATTATTTCTTGGATTAAAACTCTCTGAACTATATAAATTATGGTGTGGTGGTTTTACTCAATCCTTGAACCATGGAGCTCATTAGAGATGTCCAAGCAGGCCGCCCTGAGTCTAAAAACAGCATAGCCGGAATCATATTTCTCCAATGGAACCCAATTACCCTATTTAGGAACAATTCCAGATTTGGGCAGGTTAATAACACCTCCTAGACTCCGATTATGCAAATGCAATCAACGCCTGGTTGTGACTAACAAATTATGTGGATTGGAGCAACATTCACCATATTTATTCCCAGATTATTTTTTTACAAGTCATTCTGAATTGAGAAAGCTGATTGGATGACCAGTGAAACGTTTTCAGGAAAAAAATACAGCAAGTCCAGTTGCCTTGATTTATTTTTTACAGATATGCCATGACCTGGAGGAATGAGAACCTTCACAGACAATTCCAGATCCAGAAATTCTCCCCCAGTGTTCTGCTGTATGATCCCTATTCGTGCTTTTCTGCTGCCTGCCCTGACCTATGGCCTGTCCAGGTGTTGACTGTACAATTTGGGAATTTGATCCCATCCAACTTATTAACCGTTACCAGTCAGTCAATTCTAGAGGGGCTGCACTCTGGAAGTTGGCATAGCCAAGTTTCATCTGAACCATCAGCAGCTCTGTTGAAGACTGGACATGTCTAGAGTCTGCACCTCTGTGGGTGACTTCTACCACATGCTGGAGAAACAGAGGACCGACCTCTGTCTGAGACAGGAAAACTGGCTGGATTTTCTGACCTTACCAGTTCTGAAGAGTTATCTCCCCAGAAAAATATATTTTGTTTTCACCTTCAACTGCTTTTCAGCACCAACACACCTACTAAAGCTTGTCAATTGCTTTAACATTTCGACTCCAAAAACAAAGCGAATCGGTCCAGTTCCCGCCACTGCACCTTACATGATAACCGTGACAAGCCCCATCCATATTTTCACATGATTTCATAAGTAGTAATATGTCAAGCGGCTCCTTCACGGCGCTGCCAGGGGCTGATGTATTGCAATTTACACGGAATGCATTTAGAATAACAATATCAGCAAGTGACACCCCGTGATAGGTGTTAACGAAATGTAGTCTTACCTCATTTTAATTGCTTGCTCCGCGTTGCCTTTGCCCAGATTAAAATTGTATCTCTGCAGTGTGAAGTGGAGGAGATATCAAGTGAATGATTATGATCACAGAGCGGGGAGTGCTGGGGTCCGCCAAGGAGTCAGCCCAACACGAATGTCTGAGATTATACAGGGAGGAATTATTGGGAAGCAATGAAGATGGCTACTGCATAGAACAATACATTTTAATGTCACATCCTATAAAGAGACAAACCTGTCTTCCATTTATATGATTTACAAAGTATCTTTTTATAGAAATTGTTCCAGAATTGCAAACAAATTGACTTCCGACATGTAGGCCGGCCAAACCTTATCTAAACTTAGGAGTCAAACCCTTAAAATGCATTTGAGTACCCTAACCATTGACAAAACTGCATCTAATTTGTGTATCACTCAGCTGTAGATCCTCAAATCATCTCTGAATTGGTGCTGACACTGTCCTTCCTTCTGGAGGGTGGCTACTTGTGTTCCCCATGGTCCCTGTGTGTGTTGTAAAGTAGCCACTGCTCCGAGCCCGCCCCTGTGATGGATTACAATCTCAATGCAAACTAGTAAACTAAACATGAGATTATAGTCCATCCCGGGAGTGAGCTTGAAGCGGTGACTACTTTACACCACGCACAGGGACCATGGGGAACACAAGTAGCCACCCTCCAGAAGGAAGGACAGTGTCAGCACCAATTCAGAGATGATTTGAGGATCTACAGGTTAGTGATACACAAATAAGATACATTGTTGTTCATAGTTAAGGTACTTGAATGTATTTTTAAGATTTAACTCCTGAGTTTAGTGTCACTTTAAGTGATTTGTGCACAAACACGGGGCAAAAGTTAAATGAGCAGTCACCCTAAAGAGGACCAGTCATGAGAGGTCTTTTTTCAATGTTTTAATTTATTGTAGGGGTATAAGGGGTCCAAGGAACCCTTTAACAGTGTGAACCCCCTACCCTTTCTGGTAAAGGTGCCATAGGGAGAGGATGTAAGGAAAAACTCCTCGGCAAGATCAGAGACAAGATATAAAAACCTAATAATCACTCTATGCATAGAAGAAAAAAATAAATAATAATTTGGTTGGAATAATGCTTTCAAGAGAGCCTGTCACCTTGCCCATTCAGGGCAAGATCCAGGGCCGGTGCTACGATTCTAGGCAAGGTAGGCAAGGTGCATTTTTGTGCAACTGATGAAAACAGGATATTTTGACAAGTACTTGTACTTGTCAAAATGCCCCGATGT
>NW_017306330.1:1452305-1457535 GCF_000935625.1 Nanorana parkeri | reverse complement strand
TCATGTTACAGAATAAAAAATAACACAATAAAAATAATAGTGTAAACATTCAGGCTCCATGCAGCACGGCTGGCATATTTTTTTGCAGCCAACGTTTCAGAAACTGTTTCCACCTGTTATAATCCCTTCTCTATGAGTGTCGTCATCTAACTCTGGTTACAATCTTCTCCTCTATACACCTGGGGAAATCCATGTACCGCTGTCACTTTTTCTCCAGCGAGGAGCAAAGATAAGGTCCTTCCCGCTGACGGTTCCTCTTATTGGGCATGACATGTTAAATTCACTATGCAATATAGCATAATTATACCTATAACATTTTCAGAGTTCCCTGACAACATATGTTGTGATGCCCGTCAAGACGGCAAGGCAAATACAAGGAAACATGCCACACCGAGATCAATAGCTAAAACTGATGAAAGGTCAGGAAGAAAGAAAAAAAATGAAATATTTTAAGAGACGCGGGAGTTACTTGCATCTATTCTCCACTGCGTCTGCTGCCTGTTCAATCAATTGACAAGAAATCCTGCGCATTTTAATATCCAGTTTGCAAATGAATTTAAAGATGCAATCAATGGTTTAGCTAGTTTGGAATTTTCAGCGTTTTACACCCCTGATCATCTTAAAGGAGCCAAAACTGAGCAGTCAGGCTAAGTACAAAAAGGTAAAATCTGCAGCCCAAAGCTGTATAGTTGTGTCGGGGACGGAGTTTGTCAAATCATATCTTGTTGTGAGCAGCAGCAGAACGTTTTTAATTGTTTAATTTAATTTTTTTAATTAAAATTATTATAATGTTTTTCTTCAGTATGTGTCGGGTAGCTAAACAATAGCTTTTTGACTAATTTGCCTGTCTACATAATTTTTGCATAGCTTTGTTAAGGACATATTATGTGTTTTATGGGTACACAACTTTATTGCATTATTATAGGATGATACATTAACAAAATTTGATTTTATTAAATATAATTTGAATGACTTCCTGTTAGTGTGTGGGGTACCCTCCTAGAAGTAGCAATGGTACTTTCTTGCAGGGGATACCTTCGTGGAAGAATCAGGGATACTTTTTGGCAGTGTAGGTGATTCCGTCATGGAAGAGCCAGGGACACTTTCAGGCAGTGTAGGGGATACCCTAATGGAAGAGTCAAGGATACTTTCTGGCATTGTAGGGGATACCTTCCTGGAAGAATCAGGGGTACTTTCTGGTAGTATAGGGGATATCTTCATGGAAGAGTCTGGGATACCTTCTTGCAGTGTGGGGGATATCTTCATGGAAGAACCAGGGATACTTTCTGGCGGTGTAGGGGATATACCTTCATGACAGAAACAGGGGTACTTTCTGGCAGTGTAGGGGATACCCTCCTAGAAGTGGCAGGGGTACTTTCTGGCAGTGTAGGGGATACCTTCCTGGAAGAATCAGGGATACTTTTTAGCAGTGTAGGGGATATCTTTATGGAAGAGTCTGGGATACTTTCTTGCAGTGTAGGGGATACCTTCCTGGAAGAATCAGGGATACTTTTTAGCAGTGTAGGGGATATCTTCATGGAAGAGTCAGGCATACTTTCTTGCAGTGTCAATAATTAATATCTTCATAAAAGGGTCAGGGATACTTTCTGGCATTATGGGGGATACCTACCTGGAAAAGTCAAGGATATATTACTGGAAGTGTGGTAGATACCTTCCTAGATGTTTCAGGGATACTTTTCTGGCACTGTAGGGGCTACTTTTATTGAGGAGTCAGGGATACTTCCTAGAAGTGGCAGGGGTACTTTCTGGTAGTGTAGGGTACACCTTCCAGGAAGAATCAGAGATACTTTCCTGACAGTGTGGGGGATACCTTTCTGGAACATTCACGGATACCTTCCAGCAGTGACAGGGATACCTTTCTGATAGTGTGGGGGATACCTTACTGATAGTATCGGTAATACCTTTCTAGCATTGTTGATATAATTTGTATGAAACTTGAATAATAAGAGAAAAAGTTTCCTGTTCTGTACAATATCTCGCAGTAGGTCGAGCTGGCAGCTTGGTGGCTTCATGTGGCTCTCAGCAACTGCTAGAACTTCCATCAGTCTCCCATAAGACGTGCAGTATCGCTCTATTTCGGCATCTGCTGCACTATACACTTCCCGCAAGTATGAAGTCAAGCAGAACTTGTCAACTTTATATCATTCCAACATTTATTTTCAGTGCTACTTCCGAACACTTGAAGGATTCCGGTCTAATCAAAAACTTTTCTATAGTTTTTTTTTTGTGATGCAGAAGTCTCAATCTCTAAATGTAAAGCTGATCTCCCAACAAGACATCCAAAAAATTGTTATCTCTGCTTTAAGATCCCTGGCGGTCAGTGGTGGGAAGCCATATGGTGTCTCACCATCCTCACCGAGAGACACCAACTAACATGGTCATAAAGGGGACGTTTTTACTCAAAACTAAATGTTTTGTGCTTCTTTTACATGTGTATGATTGTTGGAGAATTCCATAAATTCTAATTTTTTTTCATACCGTAGATATTTTTTGTTTAAACATTTAAACAGGAAAGAACTAAGACAAGTATTTTAATTTACTATTCAGGTAAATAAAAAACCTTTGCATATGAATATTACATATTTACTACCTGCAGCCAGCATTTCAGGCGACTCACCATTTGTCATATACTGTCCACTGTGCATAGCTTGTGTAATTGCCTGCAATGCAAGTCTATTAATGATGCACAAACACAGCAGAATGAGTTAGAGGAAGGACATGATTCCGGGTGACACCTGTGGCAGGTAATGTGGGCTCACCTGAGGAACAAAGTCTAAGCAACACCTTGGCTTTTACAAGAGCAACTCGCAAGGAGTGATGGGCCGGTGGCCCAAACAGCTCCTGGGGCCACTTCATTTTGACCTATCGTCATGTCACAACCCTCAACATTGTTCTACCATGAGGATAAAAGGAACAGCGTGGCTATGATACAGAGACAGGAACAAGGCACTATAGCTGGTTGAGTTTCAGCCTATGGTCAGAACAGGCAAGAGTATTTGAAGTCCAGGCAGAGGCTGAGGTAGGTGGCAGGAAAGAGTAGTAAATGTCTATGCAGAAGTCGAGACAGACAGCAAATAAGAGTAGACAATGTCTATGCAAATGTCAAGGCAGGCTGCAGGCAAGAGTAGTCCAAGTTCGGGCAGAGGATAAGACAGATGTAAGGCAAGAGTTGTCAGCGTCCCGGCAGAGGCTGACTTAGGTAACATGTGAGAGCAGTCAAAGTCCAGACAGAGGCTGGGGAAGGTGCCAGGGAAGAGTAAACAGGAATGAGCACACTGACTGCCTTTAGGCGATCCCTTAAGACTCATCTCTTCAGGGAAGCCTATCCCACCTCAACCTAACCAATGAACTATCACTTTCTCAAACAATTCATCCCCACACCTTACATTGTAAGCCCTCAGGGGCAGGGCCCTCCTTACCATCTTGTCTTGTATTGTGATTGTAATGTCTTCCTTATATTGCAAAGCACTGCACAAACTGTTGCCGCTATATAAATCCTGTATAATAATAATAATAAGCAGAGTCGGCAATGAGGAAAGGGCAGAGTCGTGCAATCTGGGCCAGTAACAAGCAAGGCAAAAGAGCAGTAAACTCACAAAAAGAGCAGCTAGCAAGAAGTCACAGCACCAGTTCACTATAAGAGAAGGAGTTTAAATACCCTCCTTGGCCTGTGTGCACGGCTAAAGGAGGAAGCCAGATCCTAAAGGTACAGTAACAGACATACCCAACCTGTTAGCTCATATAGGGCCAGGTGGATTTTTAGCAAGAAGCAGTGACAGTTTCATTGTCACACGTCGGCTCAGATGATGAGTCTGAGTGAAAAACACTCACCTCATAGTTCTCCTTTAACGCCAAAATAAAGTCATGCAAAAGCAACATAAAAAGAAGAATTGACAAAAAGTTGATATAAAAAAATATATAAACACAAACTGACCAAAAAAAAAACCTACAGTATCCCTTTAAGTTAACCTGAACACCTTACAAAGAGAAAAGTCGAAATAGCTTGTTGTAAAACCATTGTGATTTTATCTCTAAATGAATTTAAAAAAAAACAAGAAAGAAAAGTCCATAGGTTCGTCTTCCCGGCTACCTTCAAAAAGTTGTCAGGATGGGGTACACGACGAGCCTCATTCTCAATGCATCCTGCTCCTCTCCTGGCGAGAGCCTTCCAAGAATGATTTTGAAATCTCTGGTGCCGCAACGATCTCGACGCTCTCGCTCCTCCTGGAGCACTCTTCTCCGGATCGGCTTTCAATCTCAACACAGGAAAGGGCTCTACACCTGAATTCTAAATCAAAGCGCAGCCGAGAAGGAATAATGTATGAAAATAGAAAAACCGCCAAGCCTTCGGCTGTCGAGATTATGACGGAATTACAAATTGTGATGGTTTAGGGCTAACTGTGAATTCATCATCTCGGTAATAAATAATCCACCGGCTTAAAGTCTCAAGAACAAAAAAGAGAGACAGGTTCCGTTATACACTACACTGTTTTTTTTTTTTCTTGGAAGTTCTGTCCAAAAAAGACCAACAACTTTATTTAAAGGTTCAGTCAAAAAAATATAAAGACCTCACACATTTTTGGAAAGTGTTGGGGAGTTATAGTGTAAGCAAAGCCAAAACCTTTTTTTTTTTTTTACATTGTGGATAGAGTAGTGAAGGGTTAAAACTAGGGATGCACCAATACCGCTATTTTGGTATCGAGTACTGATATTTTTTTTTCCGGTACTCGCCAAATATCGATACCGGAAGTCCCATTCGGTAAGCCAGGCGGCGTGTAATGACTCACCACCTGGCTTCCTGATTAGCCGGGAAGCCGTCTCTATGCTTCTCGTCACAAGGTGACGAGAAAGCACGGAGCCAGCTTTCTGGCCAATCAGGAAGCCAGGCGCCGTGTAATGACGCGGTGCCCGGCTTCCTGATTGGCCAGGAAGCTGGTTCCATGCTCCCTCGTCATGAGAAGTGAAGAGGGAGCATGAAGCTGGCTTTCTGGCCAATCAGAAATCCGGGCGCCGCGTCATTACACGGGGCCGGCTTCCTGATTGGCCAGAAAGCTGGCTCCGTGCTTTCTCGTCATCTCGTCATGCTTTCTCATCATTACACGGTGCCCGGCTTTCCTGATTGACCGGGTAGGCGTCTCCATGCTCTCTCATCACAAGTGACGAGGGAGCATGGAGCCGGCTTCCCAGCCAATCAGGAAGCCGGGCAGTG
>NW_017306330.1:1445451-1452173 GCF_000935625.1 Nanorana parkeri | reverse complement strand
CTGGCCAATCAGGAAGCCAGGCGCCGTGTAATGACGCGGTGCCCGGCTTCCTGATTGGCCAGGAAGCTGGTTCCATGCTCCCTCGTCATGAGAAGTGAAGAGGGAGCATGAAGCTGGCTTTCTGGCCAATCAGAAATCCGGGCGCCGCGTCATTACACGGGGCCGGCTTCCTGATTGGCCAGAAAGCTGGCTCCGTGCTTTCTCGTCATCTCGTCATGCTTTCTCATCATTACACGGTGCCCGGCTTTCCTGATTGACCGGGTAGGCGTCTCCATGCTCTCTCATCACAAGTGACGAGGGAGCATGGAGCCGGCTTCCCAGCCAATCAGGAAGCCGGGCAGTGTGTAATGACGCGCTGCCCGGCTTCCTGATTCCAGAAGTGTCGGGCTAGGCATCGGAGCATTTGGGCGAGTACGAGTACCCGCCCAAATACTCGGCATCGGCACCGATACTAGTATCGGTATTGGTGCATCCATATTTAAAAACCCATCAGATTATTGTATTTTTTTTCTGTTAGTGTCCCATTGGGGGGATTTCTCTTCACTTCCTGTCCTGCTGAAAATGAGATAATTGGTATATATTATATAGGTCCCGGCGGATACCAAGAAAGAAGGATAAGGTCACCAGCACACCAGCCATTCACGTACAATGTCCACCTTATACCAAGAAAGAAGGAAAAGGTCACCAGCACACCAGCCATTCACGTACAATGTCCACCTTATATACCAAGAAAGAAGAATAAGGTCACCAGCACACCAGCCATTCACGTACAATGTCCACCTTACACCAAGAAAGAATAAGGTCAACATCACACCGCCCCTCCTATAATAAAGACCGCTCACTGCAGCACTCTTTCCATGTGCAGGGTGACTGGTCTTGTCTCCACCCCCCTCCTATAATGTGTAGGATGGCTAGTCTTGTACCCAACCCCTCCTGTAATAAAGACCGCTCCCTGCTGCTCTCTCTCGTTGTGTGGGATGACTGGTATTGTCTCCGCCCCCTCCTATAATAAAGACCGGTCACTGCTGCTCTCTCTCTTTGTGCAGGGTGACTGGTCTGGTCTCCGCCCCCTGCTATAATACAGACCGATCACTGCTACTCTCTCCTTGTGTAGGATGACTGGTATTGCCTCCGTCCCCTCCTGTAATACAGACGGCTCACTACTGTTCTCTCTTTGTGAAGGTTGGCTGGCCTAGTCTCCGCCCCCTCCTGTAATAAAGACAGCTCACTGCTGCTCTCTCTCCTTGTGCAGGGTGACTGGTCTTGTCTCCACCCCCTTCCTATAATGTGTAGGATGACTGGTCTTGTCTCCACCCCCTCCTGTAATAAAGACCGCTCCCTGCTGCTCTCTCTCATTGTGCAGGGTGACTGGTCTCGTCTCCGCCCCCTCATGCAGTTTCTATAGGAAGCCTGTAGGGGGTGGGCCTCCTGGACAGGCTGTTTACAGCACAAGGTTTGCCAAGAGAATTTGAGAAATACATTTAAATGAAAGTTTTTCCACCCAGACTTCAAATTTGAAGATGCAACTACCTAAACCTTAAGCCATTCATCTGATGAAGGAGACACTTTAAGCGCCTAATATCTATGAAGAAGCTACGTGCTGATTTTCAGTCGTTGCTCTCCGATCACATCCTCCTGCATCTGGCTGGTCTCACGTAGCTGTAACGCACGCCTACAGAGGAGCTGCAGCGGCTGCATCCCTCTCCGGTGTCAATACAGATATCGCATTGGGGATACAAATCATCAGAGCTGCAACATGAACGATCGGTGGGAGGAGGGCGCGGGCAGATTTGAACACTGGCCTGGTGCCAGCGTACACCATACGCTCACACTTGTTACACACAAGAGGATTAATTAGCGAATAAGTCATATTGAGAGATCGACAGGTGAGCATGCACGCCGCCGCCGCGCAATTCCCACGCTTTTCGGGAAAAGGACTCTACAGGCTCAGTGGGGTAAAGGGCCCAGAGGGATTATAGCTGGAAGTCAGAAAGCAGCTTAGGCACTCTGGCAATTAATTCCCAGTTTTGGAAAACAGATTACGTCGCTGCAACAAAACTCAATGTTTGACTTTCTTTTTGTTTTGTTAATCGGCGATACATTAAAAATATCTATTTTAAACGTGGATGTATCGTCCTTCCAATGAGACAGTACATTTAAAAGATATCAGCCTGAAGCAAAGGTGTGTTGATGTTCAACCCCTTCCCGCACTTATCCCCCTGCACAATAATGCCCTAAGGTCGGGATAAATGTGGGAAAGGGTTAAACATCAACAGCGCAATGATGCCCTAAGGTTGGGATAAATGTGGGAAGGGGTTAAATATCAACAGCACAATGATGCCCTATGGTTGGGATAAGTTTGTGAAGGGGTTAAACATCAACAGCGCAATGATGTCCTATGGTTGGGATAAGTTTGTGAAGGGGTTAAACATCAACAGCGCAATGATGTCCTATGGTTGGGATAAGTGCGGGAAGGGGTTAAACCTCAGTAGCGCAATGATGCCCTATGGTTGGGATAAGTGCGGGAAGGGGTTAAATATCAACAGCACAATGATGTCCTATGGTTGGGATAAGTGTGGGAAGGGGTTAAATATCAACAGCACAAAGATGCCCTATGGTTGGGATAAATGTGGGAAGGGGTTAAATATCAACAGCGCAATGATGCCTATGGTTGGGATAAGTGCGGGAAGGGGTTAAATATCAACAGCACAATGATGTCCTATGGTTGGGATAAGTGCAGGAAGATGTTTAATATCAACAGCACAATGATGCCCTATGGTTGGGATAAGTGCGGGAAGGGGTTAAATATCAACAGCCCAATGATGTCCTATGGTTGGGACAAGTGCGGGAAGGGGTTAAATATCAACAGCGCAATGATGCCCTATGGTTGGGATAAGTGCGGGAAGGGGTTAAATATCAACAGCCCAATGATGTCCTATGGTTGGGACAAGTGCGGGAAGGGGTTAAATATCAACAGCGCAATGATGCCCTATGGTTGGGATAAGTGCGGGAAGGGGTTAAATATCAACAGCGCAATGATGTCCTATGGTTAGGATAAGTGCAGGAAGGTGTTAAACCTCAGTAGCGCAATTATGCCCCATGTTTGGGATAAGTGCGGGAAGGGGTTAAATATCAACAGCACAATTATGCCCTATAGTTGGCATAAATGTGGGAAGGGGTTAAACATCAACAGTGCAGTGAATCCGGATCCGAAATCAGGGGGAAAAAATGTAATCGATGTGAAACAAAACAAAACCAATTTTTGGGGCCTTTACATGTCTACAATGCAGCTTGGTCACTGACTTGCTCACCAGCTTATCACTTGCAGCCTTTTTGCAGTCACTTCTAGTCTACATTCATCTCAGCAATGGCTACCTGGCATTCTTAAGATGGGTTTCCTGATGGTGACAACAGTGGACCACAACTGTGTAATGTGTGTTGAATTTGTAGTCACCATGTGACAGGCATAATAACGTTGTATTAAACACATTCATTTCTTCGCAGACATTCTTCTCTTTATCACAGAAGCTATTTTTTCACTATATTCCCCCGAAGGTGTCAGATTCCATTCATTCATCCTCTTTTGTATTACTAGGACTAAAGAGACTTGTATTCGTCCCGCTGCAGAAGTTGCTCGTGCTCTTTGACAAGGTGTTACTCGTAAAATATTTAGGAATGAACGACGATGCAACAAAAGCATTAAAGTGTGAATTCATCATTCGGCGCGAGAAGAGGATGCGTTTCACACAAAAGGGGATACTTTGTATCCATTACGCCTGAACGGACATCAAGACGCTCCATGAATTATCGCCGCTCACCATTGTAATACTTCAATTATTTAAACAGGATCCGGACCATAAAAAGACAAAACAAAGTATATTTGTTGTTTTATGGCCCAAATATTATGCTGAATGGGAAAATCCATCTTCAGGTTACTGTAAAGCAAAGCTCGGGGCCAGTTTAAAGTTGAAGATTAAACTAATTATGTTTTGCCATTCCTGGCAGGGGGCGGAGGCAAGACCAGTCACCCTGCACAAAAAGAGAGAGCGGCAGTGACTGGTCTTTATTACAGGAGGGGCGGAGACAAGACCAGTGACCCTGCACAAGGAGAGAGAGCAGCAGTGACTGGTCTTTATTACAGGAGGGGGCGGAGACAAGACCAGTGACCCTGCACAAGGAGAGCAGCAGTGACTGGTCTTTATTACAGGAGTGGGTGATTTTCCACTCAACAAAACAGTTTCACTTTAACGGCGGGTGGAATTATCTTTGGAAATAACATTTAGTCACATGAATGGGTTCAGCTCAAATTTGACTGAAAATTAGAAACTAAAAAAAAAATCAGGGAAAAGCCGTTGGAGTGATTTTCTGCTTCAACACAAACCTCCATCACTGAACCAGGGACATGTAGCTGCTGCTTGCCATAAGCTGTACTGTACTGCTTATGACATACTGCTATACTTTCATTAAGGGATGCACTGATACCGGTATTTTGGTATCGAGTACCGATATTTTTTCCGGTACTCACCGATACCGAATACCGATACCGGAAGTCCCATTAAGGAAGCCAGGCGGCGTGTAGTCATGCGGTGCCTGGCTTCCCGATTAGCAGGGAAGCTGTCTCCATGCTTCTCATAACTTGGTAACCAGACAGCATGGAGCCGGCGTGCTGGCCAATCAGGAAGCCGGGCGCTGTGTAATGATGCGGCGCCCGGCTTCCTGATTGGCTGGGAAGCCGGCTCCATCCTCCCTCGTCACGAGGTGATGAGGGAGCATGAAGCCAGCTTCCCAGCCAATCAGAAAACTGGGTGCCGCGTCATTACGTTTAATGACTCGCTGCCCGGTTTCCTGATACGGCAAGAATCGGGCTAAGCATTGGAGCATTTGGGCGACTGCGAGTCCAAATACTCGGCACCGGTACCGATACTGGCAGCGGTGCATCCCTACTTTAAATACATATATCTGATGTATCTCCACTTCCGGTGACGCACTTCGCTCTCCTCATTAGCCACTTGGTCCGGCCCTCAGACGCGTTCCCAGCCGTCTGCCTGACGGTGACTGACAAGCCAATGCCGGCTGAGAGGTGATCGCCGTCCATCTTGGTAAGCGACGGCGGATTTGTCATATTGCAGCGTTTATCCATCTTCGGCGGCACCATTGATATTATTTACAGCGGCGGGGGCAGGGCAGCCATTAGGGGGGTACGGCAGATACTCATGTAAGGGGCTCGGGCAGCCTGGGGGCCCGCCCGGGTCCCTTACATGACTATGGGCAAACGGTGAAGGGCGAGGAGGCGGAGGCCTGGCCCTAGCAGTGCAGGGCCCCAGCATTGTAGCCCCAGTGGCTTTGAGACAAGCTAGGGCCGCGTCACTAAGCCCTGTGTTCAGCGGTGCGGGGGGGTGGGGGGTGGGGGGGGTCTAAAGCAAGCCGTGTAAGGGGCCCTAAAATGTCTGATGGCTGCCCTGGGCGGGGGATGCGATTCATCAGCCGGAGATCTCCGTGAATAAACATGAAGGCTTAATGAGGAATTCCGGAGTCCGGCATGAATATAGAGGAAGAGCAAATCTTGTGCATTATAGACTTTCCCCCCCTATAGGAAGTTTAATGTTCTTCCCGATTTCTGCTGCATTACCGTATCGGCTCTTTGACGAAATATTGATCGCCGATTAATCTGCAATCGCTATGACGACTCCCCCGCTCTGCGCTGGGCTGTAAATTGCCTTCTGATAAGTCGCCGCCGCAGACTCAGGCACAAAAGACTGTCAGTTCTGCAGATGAAATCTCGGCCAATCTGCATAATGAACGGACCGCAGATAAACTGCCGCTTTAGAAGGAAGGCGCTCTCCGCGTCTCACCGCCAAGGCCAAGCGAGAAGGATTGTTTGCTGGTAAACTTCCTGAACTCCCGGCAGATGTACAAAATGACATGAAATACATCAAATTAGCCCTTCAGGAACTAATGATTGTATTTTATTTTAATACAGATGTTTTGACCTTGGTACCAGTCTCTTGTAATCCTCTGTAAGGCCGGACTCTGACTCTCAGCTCTGCTATTCCCTTTCAGTCAGATGTGCTGCAAGGCACATGAGCTGGGAAGGAACATGCTGACAGGAGGAGAGAGCACAGTGAACAGAAGGAAAACTAATTACTGCGCTGCTGCACCTTCACGATCTAAAGGCTGGGAGTAGAAAAAAAGGCACTGAGCCACCAACCTGACTCTGCTCTGTGACAGTGCGGTGTAAATCAAAAAAATGGATGAACAGAAATAAAAATGCCTTTCCTCTAAATTAGCCTCCATACATGTGCTTCAATGGAATATTTATTTGCAAGTTCCTTTTTTCAGACAATATTATATACAAAACCCCCTTCCCCCAGTGCTGCTGTAAGGACTGACCTTAAGTGTTGCCTCTTGATCCAAACATCTTCTTCTTTCCAGTCGTTATGAGCAATCCCTCCAGTGCTGGTGCCGGTCTCTTATTCAGCGCTGACTGCTGTGTCTTCCTGTCCTACGCGGTCTGTCACTTTAATGTCACTTACCACCGCTTTTACTACTACTACTACTACAACTGATAATAATAAAAATGAGTGCTACTACAACCACTACCACTAATAATATTAATAACACATTCGATATTATTAATAATAATAATAACAACTACTTTATTATTAAAATTTGTAGTAGTAGTAGGACTATTTTTAATATTAATAATAAATAATCATACTACT
>NW_017306330.1:1421367-1444484 GCF_000935625.1 Nanorana parkeri | reverse complement strand
ACTAAGGTGAGTTATTTTTGTTTTTGATATGTAGATTTGCAAATAAAATCTTTTTTATATATAAACTTGGTTCATAAGTGGTCAGTACTGAATGAAACATATCTCCCCTCTGGATCATAATAATGATCATTAATAATAATAATAATAATAATATTTCTTGAGTGCATTTCTCTCTGGGAACCCTAAGTGCTTATCAAATTGGGGTGTTGGGATCTTTGAACAGAAGGATTTGTCTGGTTCTGCTATAAGCCAGGGTGAATAGGTGTGTCTCGGATGGACACATGGAAATTGTTATAGCATCAGAATCATCAGGAAGATGAGTGACTCCAATCTGGGGGGTCGGCAAATAAATTCTTAGCGAGGGATGTTCATGATAAACATTAGACGGTCACACACACGTAGTATAAGGCCGCAGTTTGGCTGACCATCACACAAAGAGAAGCGCTGGGTGTTGCTTTTCACATTAGCCTGGGAGATTTAAAGACTTCAGCTGGCCGCATTTTCCATTTCAATACCCCGAAATGTGTCGCGGAGTATCTTCGGCCAATTTTAGCCTTTAAATCTCCCACCGCCGGTAAAGATGAAGCACTGGCTGCATGTGCCTGGGAGGTGCAGAGCCAACTGGCTCCAGTACAAGTGGGTAGGACACTTTGCAGGGCACATTAGTCAGACACAGGGCTGCATTCACGTGAATGCGGCGCGGCTACACTACTTACATGTACTCGTACTTGTACCGAGTACTGTACTTGGTATCTGTGCAACCCTAATTATTATTATTATTATTATTATTAATGTTATTTGTGTGTTTATTATTATATATTTGTGTGTTTATTATTATTATATATTTGTGTGTTCCATATTATCATATACAGTATAAATATAAAAACAATATGTGATCAGTGCCAGTAAATAAATGCAAATAAGAGCTACTAGGCACTCAAGATAAATATTTAGCTTGGCACATGATTGTTATACATTATATGCACTATGTTATTTTTCATTCTTCCCAGAGTTCCATATAATAAAATTCTCGATCACTGCCCACTCCCCCCCCATACATTCTATTTCCTAAAGAAACCTTTATTGCAATCATCCTGTATGTTCTCCTTCATGTCTACAGATATTAAAGTGTACCTGTCCTCCACCCCAGAACCAGCCATGGAGTAACGTCTCTTGCTCCAGGAGAATGCATACGTTTATACATAGTTTCCGGGGACATGACGGCCACCACTGCTCATGACAAGTACACTTTAACAATAGATTTATTGTGTCCTATAAATAAGCTAAAAATGTGTGTTTTCTTTTTTTTTTCAGTGCCAACGTTTAATTTATTTAGCAGATTCATTCCCCTTCGGCCTGAATATATATCACCGGGTTGACTTTGGCCCTTAGCGGACGACTTTATCATGCCGATGCGATCTTGCGAAGCGCTCAGCTCTCAGGCTTGTCAGGCCGGGCCCCGCTGCCTGTTTATGTGGCTTCTGTATGTATAGACGACGTATAGAGGCCGGAGCATGGGCTTGAGTTTACCCTACAGGGAATGATTAATGGTTTGACACCTGCAGCCCCTCTGCTTCCCCCAGACAACCTCCTGCATTCAGAAACAGTCCATGAAATGCCACAACGTGTAAATCTCACGGTGCATCCATACAACAAACACGTATGTGCGCTGAGTCCAAATGAGCGGCGCCAGCGAAGCTGCAAAACGCAGAGACCTCATTCTCTCCAGCCTCGGCTTCGGCCGCATACCGGCCCGCCGCTCATTTCAATAGAAATAAAAAATGATGAGACCAAGGGCGCCCATAAAAGAAAACGACGATTGCCGGCCAATTTGTTTCTTTTTATTTATCTTTTAGATTTAGGGACGTGCGAGCCATGAATAATGCACAGCGCTTGCATGTCCTACACATTTTTTTAAACGTCGGTGCCCGCCAAAAAAAAAAAAACCCGCTGGCCCCACTGATGGATCGCAGCGTATTTTCCGAGCATCAAAGTCCCCCAGACATGAAGGCAATCTGGTAATTCAAAGCTAGCGAGAAGCCTTTCTTGTGGGTTTAGAAAACTTAAAATTTGCATTACAATGGAGAAAAATGGAAAAACTTCATTCTGTACCGCTTGTCAGTCAAAAAAATCTAATTTAGGCTCATTTTTGAAAATGAAAGAACTTTAAGGACGTTCCTGAAGAAATTTTCTAGCGAGGATGACAAATAAAAAAAAAGAGGGAAAAAATGTACGGTTCTGTGTGTGTTTTTTAATGTGTGGAAGAATAACTTCCAAGGCCCGGTACTATACAGTTCTTTAATGCCCAGAGTGACTTAGCAAGCGCATTTAGCACAGAGCTGGTTGTTGTCACCTCGGGGCGCAGGAACCGAGCGCCAACCGCGGGAGCTGGGGAGGGAGCCATGTTTAAAAGGAGAACTATGAGGTGAGTGAAAATCACTCATCCTCATAGTTGGTGCCGAGGTGTGACAATGAAACTATCACACGTCGGCTCAATAGATCGGGAAGTGAGCGAACACATACCGTCGCTCGCTCACTTCTAGATCTTGTCCCTGCAGAGAGCCGTGACTGTCAGACACCACTCCCCGCAGGGAGGGGGCGGACACAGCTGGCTCTGCCTCTAGATAGGCAGAGCCAGCTGTCACTCACGCAGCTGGGTGGATCTCAACAGGTGCGTCACTCACACCTCCCCCGAGGGATTCCCCCCTCTCCGATTCTCCAACGCTGACTGGAGGAACGGACGGGTGGAGGGGGCAGGTACAGCGGACGGATCCCGACATTACTTTTGAGATCCACCCAGCTACATGATTGACAGCTGGTTCTGCCTATCTAGAGGCAGAGCCAGCTGTACCCGCCCCCTCCCCCGTCCATTTCACCAGTCAGAGCTGGAGGATCGGAGCGAGGAGGGGGGGGAATCCCTGCAGGGAACCGTGAGTGACAGTCACGGCTCTCTGCAGAGACGTGATCGAGAAGTGAGCGAGCGACGTTATGTGTTCCCTCACTTCCCGATCTATTGAGCCGACGTGTGACAGTTTCATTGTCACACCTTGGCTGGAACTATGAGGTTGAGTGAATATCACTCACCTCATAGTTCTCCTTTAAGACCACAGCGCCAAATTGACACCCAGATAAAAAAAATTACAAAATCAGAAATGGGAGAATTCTAAATAAAACAGAACCAAACAAAAGAATAGGAAACAATATTCCACATAAAACAAAGAAACAGTTATACAAAAAAATAATAATATATTACCCCGAACAAGGAGAAGTATTCGGACCGGAGCGCCCACTTAATCTTGGGAGACACTTTTCGGCATAAAATAAGGCTGTGTGCTCTCGCGCTTAGTGCGGCGGACGCAGCGCAGGGAAGTGGCCATTTGTCAAGATCACGTACAGCGGCGGCAGGGAAGGCAAAAAGATTCAGCGTACAGCCGGAGCGTGAATAGTTTTGCTGCTCTAGTATCTGACTTCTCATGACACGGTAAAGCAGTCTATAAGACATATTTAAATGCTCCCGAGCAGATCATAACCGCCAGAGGCCGGCAAAACTGTGAGAGGGAGAAAAAAAAAAGAAGTTTAAATGCCTTTTGTTGTTGTTGTTGGTTTAAACAAAAGGATTCTATTTGGGCTACTCAACTTGATTTATACGCAGCTCAGGCCTGGACCAAGATACGGAGGAGAGATTTGGAAGTGCTAGTAGCGTGGTGTCTTAAAATACATGACTTAAAGCTGAAATATAATGTACGCGTGTTCAGGGGCGTAACTAGAAATCACAGGACCCCACAGCAAAATTTTGTATGGGGCCCCCGTGATTGCTAGTCATGCCACTTGCAGAGCCCCAGCGGAGAGTGACCCTGCAGTGCCCACCATAGACTCTCTACAGTGGGCTCTGCAGGGTCTGAGATCTCTTACCTGTCAGCTCCTCTGTGGTCGCTGGGAACTCCTGTTCCGTCCCCGGGCCCCGACTCCTGTTCCGTCCCCGGGCCCCGCCTCCTCTGCTATCGACGGGCCCCGCCTTCTATTACATCACTGGCCCCACCTGCTCTTAGGTCGCTGGCCAGTAATGTAAGAGGAGGCTGGCCCCGCCTCCTCCATTCCGAACACCGCCATCATCTGCCGCAGTCACAGCGGCTATGAGGGGAAATGCGCTGTGGCCGCTGCTGAGCTGTGTCTGTGACAGCCAGCACCCCCACATGCCATAGCGATCCAGACGGCCCTGGCCGGGCCCCCCCTGTGCCCGGGCCCCATAGCGGCCGCCTGGGTCGCTATGGCGATTGTTACACCACTGTGCGTGTTTTACCTTCTCTTGCCGCCCTCCCCGAAACCAACTAGCATCCAATTAAAATGTTTCAATCAAATTTCATTTTCAAGAAATATCTCCTTTGATACCCAATGATGAAATCACTGGGACTTTCTGCTTATACTTGCTCTGTGATATGATTGTTTGTAGAGTGAGGGGCCTGTAGGTATCCCGCTGCACTCCTGACTGGTATGCCCTTTGTAAGATGGTTGCTGAATGGTGTTGCTCAAATACGAAGAGGCTACCACTGGTGGCCACTGAGTGGTGCAGACTTCAGCTTTGCAATCTGCTTGATTGCACTCTATTAGCAACTGATCAGCTAAAGTCTGTCCAAGTCTGTCCAAGTGTCCAGCATAGGGTTGCCACCTTTTCTTCCAGCGAAACCCGAACACTCTAGAGTTGTGGCTTATTCATATGTACATAGAGTTACACATTCATATGTAAATATTACAGTTGAGACTATTTTCAGTGGGGGGGCCAGTAGCCCCTATAATTATGGTTGCCCCTGTCTGCCTGACATCTTGTGTCTGGGTTTCTGCTGCCATGAAACCCGGACACAGCATTCAAAACCCGGACTGTCCGGGTGAATCCTGAACAGGTGGCAGCCCTAGTCCAGCATTAGGAGCATGTATGTCTAAAGGGATGCGGGGGATGTGTTCTTCCACATAACACTTGAGGAAGGGTGCTGTGATGTTTACAGAAGTGTGGATGCCCCCCCCCCACCACACACTTTAAACAGGTACAATATGTCACCAGCACATCAACAATATGTGTCCAATAAGCTTCATTATTGATGTATGCTGTAAATATTTGGTCACAAGAGTAGTGACATGTCAGGGCCACACAGGGTCCCTTCATCAGGCTTAATACATCAGTGAAAGCGAAGACATTTGGGCTAGTCAATTTGATTTATATGCAGCTTTTTTCAGTGGGGGGGCCAGTAGCCCCTATAATTATGGTTGCCCCTGATGTGACCCCCTCTTTTATATTTTACCAAACAATTGGTGAGTAATAAGTGTTTCATAGCATAGCAGGGAAAACTGTTTTTTTTTTTTTCTATAAATGTTTGGTAATGTTTTCTTTATAGTAAAAAGAAAAAAAAAACAGTGGTGATTAATTAAAACCAAAAAAAAGCTCTACCTGTCCCCCAAAATGGTATAAAATTAATTTCAGTACAGCGTTGTATGACGGAATAAATGTCAGTCCAAAAAAAGTACCACAACGCTGAATACTGAAAAAATGGCCGGGACAGGAAGGAGGTTTAACGTCCCGGTCTTCGAGTGGTTAAACAAGTCACCAGAGAAGGCTACATTGACCTAAATCCTAAACACTAACTACATTCCGGTCTCAATTAACAGTGCATTTTTGGGACGGGAAATCACACCCTGACCTAGGTGCGGATTGCTATGCGCAGTCGACGGCAAGTTTTTGGAAAGATCCAAACAGTTCCGTTGTGTTAATACTTATTTTGCAAATCTCAAGTAACGCTACAGAAACCAACCGACGTGAGAAAACAGATAGGCAACAACTTGTTAATTTCATGCTGTGTAAATATTTAACAAGTGTTGATTCTTAATGAGAATGACCTAAAAAAAAAAAGAAGACCCCCCCAAAAAAAGGATATCGTCATTTTCGCTACAAACTTATCGTTTGGATTATCCGTCTTGGGGAAGTTTTTGATGTCGCCTTCCAGTCGTTTTATCTGGTGGTCCATGCTGTCCAGGCTGGATTTCAGAGTCTGCGCCGAAACTAGAAGATAAAGAGAAAACAATTGAGATATGTGTACTGAGGTATCGAACATATAAAATGGTGACTCCCGCACTCGAGCTGTGGTGGGACAACAAATCCTATGAGGCATTGCAAGTCTCTGCAAGGCGTGGCTTCCAGAGGCAGAGATTGATGGGATTTGACCACAGCTGGCGTGCCGAGGTTGCTTACCCCTGATGTAAACATTTAGGGCCGGTTCACACCACATAGGATGAGTTCCAGAGTGTTTGGCCTCTGAAACACACTGGAACGCAAGTTGGCTGGCTCCCTGCGTTCCGGGGCAGGAGGGGGCGTGGTAGTGCATTGAAGTCAATGGCACCGCAGCTGACACCCCCCACCTTCACTACGATCGCCCACACCCGGGACGCAGGCAAATTAGTGCTTGCGTTCCTGTCCAGTGTGATCTGCAAAAATAGTGCTTGCAGTGGGTGCCCCCCACCCACAGTGTGGGCGATTGCACTGCGGTTGGGGGCGTGGCTGCAGTGCCATTGACTTCAACACACCACCACACCCCCTCCCGCCTCTAAACACAGAGATATGGCCAGCTTGCGTTTCAGTGCGTTCCAGAGGCCGAACGCTCTAGAACACATCCTTTGTGGTGTGAACCGGCCCTTAGGGACCTTGAAAAGGCAAATAGCAGCAATATATTGTTCCGCAAGTTCAAAAACTACCTGTTGATCCTGCCAGAAATCTTGTGAGCTAATAACTTATCTGTGTTCTCTGCTTTTGCAGACAATTATCAGTTACACTGTATCCAGTGGCCTGTGTGTGGACTACAAAAACACCCCCCCCCCTTATGAAAAAATGCATAAGGGCAGGTGTTCTGTGGTCCAATTAGACCTTCTGTTCTAGGGTGACAACGCTGCTTCTCCATTCATACAGTGCAGTAAATGGGCATTGTCACCATAGGACAAGAAGTGCGTTACGGGCAGGATCACCAAGTGAAAAGAAAGTGAAGAAAGCACTGAAATGGAAAACTAATGCAGCACCACATTTAAGGACTGATAAGCTGCAATATATTCCATATTTGTTCCCAGCTTTAGACACATTTTATTCACTTTACATGGAGAAATTTGTGTATTTCGATAGCGTATTCGGCTGTGAAGACCCACAATCATCAGCCAATATCAACCCTTTTCCAATTACCTGCTGAGACTAGTGAGATCTTACACTGAGGGCAGCGAGCTCTCATCAAGAACACAAGGCAGACCCGCAACAACAGCAGGTGTAAAAGCACTAAGGCAGGGGTAGGCCCTCTAGCTGTTGTGCAACTACAAGTCCCATGAGGCAATGCAAGACTCGGAGCCACATATTGAAAGCTGGAAGCATATCCTTACACCAGGGATGGACAACTCCGGCCCTCCAGCTGCTTTGCAACTACAAGTCCAATGAGCCATTGCAAGATTCAGAGCTACATAGTGGCAGGATGGGAGCGTACACCAAGGGTGGGCAACTCCGGCCCTCCAGCTGCTTTGCAACTACAAGTCCAATGAGCCATTGCAAGACTCAGAGCTACATAGTGGCAGGATGGGAGCATATGCATACACCAAGGGTGGACAACTCCGGCCCTCCAGCTGTTGTGCAACTACAAGTTCTATGAGCTATTGTAAGACTCGGAGCCACATATTGAAAGCTAGAAGCATATCCTTACACCAGGGGTGGACAACTCCGGCCCTCCAGCTGCTGTGCAACTACAAGTCCCATGAGCCATTGCAAGACTCAGAGCTACATATTGACAAGCTGAAAGCATATTCTTACACCAAGGGTGGGGAGCTCCGGCCCTCCGGGTGTTGTGTAACTATAAGTCCCATGAGGCATTGCAGGACTGACAGTTACAGACATGACTCTCAGGGGTATGAAGCATGTTGGGATTTGTAGATAAAGCACAGCTGGAGGGCCAGAGTTGCCCACCCCTGCAGTAAGGTGTGCTTATGACCATCACGCCCCAGGAGGATAAATGCTAAACAAAGGCACCTAAGCATCTGGTTTCATGAGACTATGAGGATTCATGATTTTGATCAATTTTCATGAAAAAGGGACAATTTTTGTGAAAAGAAATATGGAAGCCACCTTAACACACATACAAATGGTAAAACACTGCAGATGGTTTATATGGTAAAGTTATTTTCCTTGAAACAAACATTTATTTACCAAAAACATGATACATACAAGATATAAGACTGCAACAATGCTGGACTTCCTATTAAGAAAGCCCAACACTAGTCACCTTTATAATAAGGGACACCGCATATCTGCTATGATAGCCTCAGTAAGATTAGGCTGAAACTATATACATGTAGAATAAAGCAGAAGTGGTCACAATGGGATTATTGTAAAAAAAAAAAATTCTCAGCACTTGCCGAAACTTCAGGAAACTCGATGTTTGTGTGGCAGTGTGAAGTGATACATTGTAGCGAAGGCTTGCGCTATTCTCCCTGTTGTGTTATGTCAATGTGAAATCCCGCTGACAGTGCCATCCTTTTGTTGGCACTGTCAGCTCTCTAATACTTCATAAGTTTATCAAACATAAGCTGACACTTGATGTACCCGACGCCGATGTCTCACGTAAGATGCCCTCATATCTTACTTTACGCAGACTTCTTCCTCACACCGAAAATGACATTGTTTGCAGTTGTCTAATATTAGGTGAGAAGTGGTATTAATTCACATGCTAGCGGGATAGAACAAATTATGGCGCTGATTATTAAATAGGTATTACAATTTTTCCCAGTGTAAAAAAAAAATATATATTTTTAGTGATTAATTTTCACTAAATAAATTATCGTTATCATCTCATTTCCCATTGGCAGATAGTGGAGCAGATTAACCAAGACAGTGTAGGTTAGTAGAGGGGTAGGGTGCTGGATTGTGTTCTAGGTACCTGAAACTGTAATATCTACATACAGTCAGCTATCTATTAAGCCATTGCCGTATACCTGGTCCTTGGATTCAATTCTTTAATTCAAAGAGATTGCCACAAGGTTACAAGTGTTCTGAGGCTTTTTATTGAGGGTAAACATTCTTAAGGTTAGGAAGAAGGCCAAGGCATTACTGGTGTTCACAACAGCTCCCTTTATCAGGGCTACAAAATGCAAGAAATATATAAAATAATAAAAAAGAAGAAAAAAAATGATATACTGTACCATTATTGGTTGGAGGGTGGGCTTCAGGACCTGTTGTGATGTCTTTTTAAGTTGCCCTTACAATTTTAGATCTTTTTTTTTTTTCTCGTATGTATGTCCTCTCCTCTTGAGAGACCATGAGGGTCCTTCTTTGCGGCATGCTGGCAGGAGACAAGTTTTTCTGCTCAGGCTGTGGCTGCTTTTTGAAGAATGTTAAACTTAAGACTTTGTTTTGTGTTTTGTTCAACTGTAAGGCTTCCTTCCCACATAGGTCCAGGCAGTGGATTCCTATGGCTGGAATCATCGGTGCATGTAAGAAGCTTCGGATGGGGAGCCAGCAGAAAGCAAAGACAGGCTGACAGGAGCATTGGCTGTCTACAGCCAGTGGCAAAACTATCGTCATAGCAACCCAGGCAGCAGCTATGGGGCTCGGGGCACAGGGGGGCCCGGCCAGGAAGAGGGATAAAGGGGTCCCCCTGATGCCGTGCGGGCCGTCTGGGTCGCTATGACATCGCAGGCTACTGGCTGTCACCAGTGACAGCCAGCAGCTATGGAGGAGAAGGCAAGGCCCATTGGCAGGGGAGGAGGCGGGACCCGGCGGCAGTGGAGGAGGAGGAGGCAGGGCACAGCAGTGACCATGGAGGAGGTGGGGCCCAGCGGTGGAGGAGGCTGACAGCGGATCAGGGCTGACAGGTAAGAGGTGCTCAGGGGTGTGACCAACCCATCTGAGACCCTGCAGAGCCCACCATAGAAAGTTTTTGGTGGGCTCTGCAGGGTCACTCTCAGGTGGGCTGTGTGGGATCTCAGGTGGGCTCTGCAAGGGGCATAACTAGAAATCACAGGGCCCCATACAACATATTGCTATTCTACTAAATATTCTACGCATTCTACGCATATTCTACGAAAGGGATTTCCCGCGATTATCGTACGATTATCGCAAAGTGTGTGGGCACCTTAAGGAGCATCCTAGAAAACCAGTCGAAAATCGTACGATTTTCGGCTGGTTTGAATGATGCTCGGGAGACAAATGCCGAGCGGGCCGGTGTGCGCACGCACACTGCCCCGTTCAGCATTGCGGTCATTGGAAGCCCGCCCCTCAGGGGGGCGGGCTTGCGATGATCGCAAGTAGGATCTTCCTGTCCAAGATGGGCAGATCGTACGTTTTTTAATTACTTTACAACCATCGCAAGACTCTTACGATGGTTGTAAAGTGTATGGCCACCTTAAGACTTTTTTTTTTTAATGCACCTGGAATGTGTTTAGAAGATTTCGGCAAAAAGTTCAGTCGGGCTTTAAATCCTGAAGGGTCATGCTGGTTCAAATTTCCATCAATAACTTTATAAGTCATCCGCAGATACCCGGCTCTCTGGAAGGTAGTTTCTTCATAGGCACCCCTGCATCCCCCCGGATATGTATGAACCCGAGGCAAACTATGATGCAGGATGGAAGACACTAGAGAGAATCTAAAGAGAAGCCGGGATGAAATATACATACATACATTCCCTTCTTCCTTTATAGACATCTAGGCTCCCTACGGATCCTTACCAGCCAACTATGAGCTATGCCAAAGGAGCATACACAACAAAAGTCAGGACGGAGGTGCCTTCTTTAATAAAACTCATGCAGGGAGCCCTACATCCGCACACTATACCGCTTTAAAAGAGCAGTTTAGCCATTTCTAGAAGTTTTGTCAGTTATATTTTCCATATTTCACTTGTTTTGGCTGATGCAGCTTTGAGGGGGAAAAAAAAAAAGGCGAAAAACTGCTCATTTTTAACTTGTGTGGCACACAATGCTCGCCCCGCGGGACAGAAACGGGAGATCAATGATTCCCAGCGGACACTTTTTTCCCATCTCTCCCCTTCCAGCTTGTCAGGCTGGGTGAGCTCCCTGTGACTTTTTTGTCATTCATGATGAATGGAACAGATCATTAAACAGCTGGCTGTTTCTAAGAAGCAACAACAAAAAAATGCATTTTTTTATTCTTGGGCATTTTGCAGTCAAAGGAGCAGAAAAACAAATTCTTTGAGTGGCGGCTTCTGCAGCTTATCCGCGTCTTGCATTTCTAACAAGCGTAACCATCTGCGTTTACGAAGCGATACATTAAAGCGGGACGATCGTTTGATTTTCATGTTAAGGGGATGCATGCTTAACGATGTATCAGCCATTGATTACCGCTCACAGAAATCACAGGATAACCCCTGACATTGCCGTCGTCTGCTTTGGTCTCCAGAAGGGCGGAGCCATCTTTTTTTCCGTTATCGTCAGGGTCCCCATCTACTTTCTGGACGGAGATGCTGCTGCTCTTCCAGGAAATTGGTGCGGCAGGCAAGTTAATTCCACAGCATTCGAATGTCACTTCCCACTGCCCATTATAATTGACTGCAAACCTAATCTTTGAGTTTTTGTAGAGAGTTTTTGGGTCAAGAAGGAATATTTTTTATAGTTAAAGCTGTGTGTAAATACATTTTTATTTTCTACCCTAAAAAATAAAAATCAGCAAATACCATGAACAGTGGTCTGCTAAACTAACTGCAATCAAATGATAGTCCTACAACAGTGCCATAGGGTGTGTGTACATGTTTCTATGTATTTGGGAAGTTCCTCATGGGCAGACACTAATATGAATAGCTCAAGCCATTTATGTGCAGGAACCTATTTGAATGGCTCAGGTCCCTTTAAGGGCAGGTATTAATATGAAGGGTGTGTATATGTTTCTATGTATTCGGTGGGTTCCTCATGGGGAGGACTAATACAAATGGCTCAGGCTCTTCATGGGTAGTACCCTATATTAATGGCTCAGGCCCCTTTAAGGACAGGTATTAATAGGAAGGGTGTGTATATGTTTCTATGTATTCGGTGGGTTCCTCATGGGGAGCGACTAATACGAATGGCTCAGGCTCTTCATGGGTATAAACCTATATTAATGGCTCAGGTCCCTTTAAGGTCAGGGATTAATATGAAGGGTGTGTATATGTTTCTATGTATTTGGGAAGTTCCTCATAGGCAGACACTAATATGAATTGCTCATGATGTAAATGGGCAGGAACCTATTTGGCTCAGGCCCATTTAAGAGCTGGGACTAAAATGAAGGGATTAAGTGCCCTTTAAGTAAACAATGATATAAATGGTTCAGGTTCCTCATGGACAGGCACAAATATGAATGACTCAAGCTGTTCATGGCCATGAACACATATGAATGATTTAGTGGTTCCTCACCTGCAGGGACTGATATGAAGGGCTTAAGTGCCTTGTAGGTAAACTATTGATTTAAATGATTCAGGTTCCTCATGGGCAGACACTAATATGAATAGCTCAAGCAGCTTATGGACAGGGACTTATATGAATGGCTCAGGTCCCTTTAAGGGCAGGGATTAATATGAAGGGCTTAAGTGCCTTTGTAGGTAAACAGTGATATAAATAGTTAAGGTTCCTCATGGGCAGGCACTAGTATGCATGACTCAAGTTCCCTACTGGCAGGCAATAATATGAGTGGTTCTTGTTCTTCACGAGCAGGCACTTAGATTAAATAGCTCAAGCTCCTTATGGGCAGGCAATATAAGTAGTTCTTCACGGGCTTGCACTTAGACTATATAGCTCAAGTTCCTTATGGGCAGCCAATATGAGTAGTTCTTCACGGGCTTGCACTTAGAATACATAGCTCATGTTCCTCATGGGCAGGCACTAATAAGTAAGCCTTAATGTACTATGCAAAGTCATCAGAATTGAAATTAATACAATTATTATTATTTTTTTACATTGGCTGCTCTATTCTCAGTTTTTGGACCTTCAGGTATCTGATTTTGGTAGAGAGCAGCATTTCTTACCATCTGCTAAGTTACATCCAATGTTCTTCAATCCATGAAGCCTATTATTCCACAAAAGTTGTGATCCATAATGTAAATGTTAATTGCTTTACTGGCAGCTGCATTCCCAAGGCAAACGGCAAACACTATTTTTATCTCGGTATATCCCTAATCTGTCCCTGGAACACCACAAAAACTGCTGGTCTTATAGAAAATGTTGCAGATGGCATCAGGTCTCAAAGATCAATTTTATTCCTTTCCTTTTTTGTTCCCAGACTCTCGCTGCATCCTAAGCAATGTCAAAATACTCTAGAGTATGGATGTACTTCCAGCACAGTTACTTGCATTTAATTGGCTCACTTGTCACACTGTGGTAAGCTTTCACCGAGGCATTGTGGGTAGCGAGATGCAAATGAAGCAAAAAAAAAAAAATGACATTCGTTTTCTTCTCATCTATATTTTATGGAAACCTCTGAATGTTTTATACAGCCAAGTAGCATTCTGATACTGATATCGTGTAGAACAGAACTTTGAAGGTTTTTTTCTGAAAACAGGAGTAAAAAGAGCGGTCCCAAGGAAAGAGTGGAAGTAATAGGTGAGCTGGTAATACTTCACGGCAAGCTGTGCTAAAATCACGGCACCCAGATTCCAGAGACGGCCTCCCATGTGGGTTGGGTGGGCCTGCTTCCTGTAGTCTGCATTGTGTAACTTCCTCTCTCTCTCTCCATGCATCGATAATTAGATTCCAACATCCAAAACAGGTTCATCTCATTGGTGGCTGTGAATGTTCCTTATTGCAAAGCTTTTATATGTGAGATGTTCTGTGTGTGAGAGACGGTAAGGAGCCTGCATGGGGCAGGTGTGAAAATTCCTGTCCTGCAGGGGTTCCCAGAGCAATAGATTACAATCAAACGTTAGTGATGTGTACTGGTACACTCAGTGCCAGATTTACTCTCTCTGCTGTCTCAAACCCAGGTTCCTCAATGCGCCAAAACACACCCCAATCTCCGGCCAGCAAAGAGAGGTACACGTCAGAGTCTTGCAATGCCTAATGTGATTTGTAGTTGCACCACACCAGGAGGGCTAGAATTTGCCTACCCTTAGTCTAGGCTTTTGATTATGTGACCAGTACTTGAAGTATCCTGGAGCAATACTTTCCCCCTATTCATCTCCGTTTGGCCATGTACTGCTACCTATGGGGAGCATGTGACTACTCCCCTAATGACAGCATGGATTGGCCGCTCAGGCACCCAGCATTGTCACATGAGGGCGGGGAGAGTGTCCTTAGCCCTGTGTAATCCCAAGACCACGACTTAGAGCTTCACCAGAACATCTTCATTGTAAAGTACAATAGTTTATTAATTAGGAAAGAAAAGACAGAATAAGATGCCTTTCTCAAGGGGCCACATGACACAATGGGGGATCAAATGGATAGTATGTACGCCGATCATCCATAACATTATGACCACCAACCTAATACTGATTTTGACACCAAAACAGCCCTGACCTGCCGAGGCATGGACTCCACTAGACCTCTGAAGGTATGCTGTGGTATCTGGCACCAAGCCATCAGTAACAGATCACTTAAGGCCTCTAAGTTACAGGGTGGGACCTCCATGAATCTGACTTTTTTTTCCCCAGCACATCCCCCAGATGATCAATTGGATTGAGATTTGGAGAATTTCGAGGCTAAGTCAACACCTCAAACTCCTTGTTATGTTCTTTAAACCATTCTTGAACCCTTTTTGCAGTGTAGCAGGGTGCATTATCCTGCTGAAAGAGGCCATTGCTAACAGGAAATACCGTTTCCATGAAGGGGTGTACTTGGTCAGCAACAATGTCTAGGCAGGTGGTATGTGCCCTGTCAAAGTAACATCCACATGAATGGCAGGACCCGAGGTTTCCCAGCAGAACATTGCCCAAAGCATGACACTGAGTTTGTTTGCTTGCTTTCTCCCCAGTGGTCATAATGTTATGGCTGATTGGTGTATATCGTGCATTAGCAAACCATGGGTTAACGTAAAGTGTCTGGGAAGGCTCTCATGTATCCAGGTCATGGTACAGCTAGTGATAGTTTGTTACATTCAACTGAGCCCGTTATGTGATGTTGATGAAGTTTTGTAGCCTCTCCAAGCCACCAGGAACTGTAGACGTGGCTTGGAGAAGCTACAAAATGTCTTCAACATCACAGAACAAGTCCAGTTGAATGCGACTAACTACTACTAGTTCACATGAAATATTTGACTATAGTTCTGCTTTACTATTAAAGAGCAGAATCTTATTTATTTTGGATATGTTTATGAGGGCTGCGGTAGGGATTCGGATCCGTGACTACACATGCTCTGTGCCGTTATACACTTGTTTGGCAAGAAAACTGAGAAATTTGAACAACAGCGGATGTCACGTCAATTTCATGCACCTTCAAATAGATGTTTTATTTCTCTAAGCTATTTAGAGGATGCGGCAAATCTTCAAGGCACGGTTTATTCCCTTAGAAGTCCTATTAAGGGGAAAAGGGGGGTTGCAAAGCTGTTACACAGGTGGTCTTATCTTGGGAAGGCAGGCGTCTTACAGCGGTAGGGGGTAAAGGTCACCGGACCGAGCCAACAGTCAAGAGTATCTGTATCGTGTTTGAACACAGCTGGGTAGAGATCACCCTTATCTGTGTCTATAAGACGCTTATGTTATCAAACAAGGCAAAATGTTATGGTGACTAGTTACCAGACTCTGCTGGTGGTTGGAAGCAAACAGTGCTGTCCTGATTTAACGCTTACTTGTGGAGTTGAGGAGAAACTTCCTTTAAGAAAGCCATCTTTGGGAAACTTGCAGAAAATCCAGTTATGTCCTGTAAATCTTATCCGTCTCTTTCTCTAATGCTAAAATCAGACTTTCAGTGGGAGTGTCTGATCTGTACATTAATAAGCAGGAAGGGCAAGGCTCCAAGGATGGAGAAAGCTTAAAATGGGTTTCACCGGTGTGTCGACCTTCAGGAAGAGTGCAAAGAGCAGGCAGGAGATGGAGTCTGTAGAACTGCATATTCTGGGCGACCAGACGTCACTGTTTTCTCCCAATGAAGAAATGGCTCCCGGTCTGGTCTCCAATGTGTAATATCCTGTAGTAGAGTGTCAGCATACTTATAGCAGCCAAAAAAAGCACACACAAGAAGCAGCGCTCCTCAACGGCTCAGGGAAGGAATGCGCCCAGGTGCTTGCCACTGGGATCATGTCCTCGCACTAATATAGCCCATGCAAACAGAAGAAAAGCTGGCCACAGACCGGATCCTACTGGAATAGTTTATTGAAGCTTGTGCCATATCACTGGTGTCCCGCCAAAGGTCCTAGACCATGGGTGAGACACCAGTGATGTGGTACAAGTTTCAATAAACTATTCCAGCGGAATTCAGTGTGCGGCCAGCTTTTCTTCTGTTTGGATATACTTGTGTCACCACTTGCTTCTGTGGGCAATTCCACAGCACCCTCCAGTGACTGAACCACAACCATTGATAGCCCTAAGCAACAACAGCATGCATAGCAATCAAGGCATCTCCCATGGAATCATGGCAAATGTAGTTCATTTTACCTTATTAGAAACACGCAAGATATGATGTGCATTGCCTACTTAGAGGAAAGGGAGCTAAGGACCAAAGGTGATCATTAGACATGTAAGCTGCTGAAAAATTCAGTTTGGTTCAGATTTTCTGGGATTCGGGTCCAAAATTAAATTTGGTTTGGGGTTTCAGTAGAAATTCAAATTTATGGATATGTTTACCAACGGATATTCATTATGACTACCACAGAAAACCATATACAGATATTACTACTGAAGCTGAATCTCCTAGACCCGAATGGCATTTGGGATCCGAATTTCCCAATTGCATTTGGAAGCTCCTGAATGCCATTCGGGTCCAGGAGCCATATACATATATTACTAAAGCTGAATCTCCTAGACCCGAATGGCATCGGAATCCAAATTTCCGAACTGCATTTGGGAACTCCAGAATGTCATTCAGCTTTAGTAATACACTGTATGTATAAGGCTCCCACAACCGAATGCCATTCTGGAGCTCCCGAATGCAGTTATTCTGATTGGCCAGAAAAGTCACATGTCCGATCCAGTTTAGTTTTTGAACGAAATTCGGACGGGATCCGAAATCGGGAAATTCGGACATGTTCGGATGCATTAGGATTCGGAAATTCGGATGTGTCCGAATTTTGGAAAATTCATACGCATTTTGAATCGGAAACGAAACAAATTGCACATGTTTAGTGATCATGATCCTGGAGTTCTACTTTGGAGTAGAACTTGGAATTCTACAGAGTAAGCCCCAAAACTTTTTAAACTTCCTCTAATCCCCGTTCAGCTCAAAGTTTGCAACTCATAAAAAAAAAAACAACTTTAAAAACTGCAGCCTGTACGTAACGCTGAATAACCAAGTTAAAAGCTTTCCAAGGTACACAATGTTTTTGTTTTTTTTATCCAATTGAAATGAGGAGATGACAGGCACTCGCCAGCTTGGCAAAACATTATAGGCCTTTTAGTTAACAAGTAAAACACGGGCGTTTGATCTTTGTGGTGCCCATGCATGTTTCATTAAAAGGCAGGAAAGTGGTATTATTATCTGACAACACAGAAGCAAAACAACTGCTTGATGAAAGGGTAATTTATAAGGGAATAAACTATCGGATCATTAAAATAACACTGTATTAAAAAAAAAATGTAAAAGCGGAAAATGAATCATGAATAAAATGTTTCATGAGCTAAATTATAATTGTTGGCGATGGAGCTCGGTGGGAAGATGCTATTACGGCATTTAACAAAAAAAGAAACAGGCCGGCTCGAGTGTTCTCATTGTTTAGAGAGGAACAGCCGCCTAGATTTTGTGATCTGTTCATTGACAGCAACATAAGTGTTTCCCTTGGCAATGCCTTCATCTGCTTTTCTCTCCAAGGCGGTGGCACCATTTTTGTTCAGGCATCATCTAGCGCCACCATCTACTTCCTGGTATGAGATGCCGCTATAGAGATGACTCAATCATGTAAATCCTGGTGGCTGTTTTCATAAATGTCTGAGACGGATCAGCCCCCTGCTGCAGCCTCTCATCTTTTTAAAAAGTTACAATGTACAATCTGTTGGAGCTTTTTGGATATATGATGATATTGCTGTATACTCTCAGGACTATATTCATGAAGACTTAGTCACTGAGAGGTTCAGTTAAGCTAAAAAGTATTTTAAAGTTCCAAACAGCTGTCTTAAATTATTATTATAATACTACAGGATTTATATAGCGCTGACAGTTTGCGCAGCACTTTACAATATAAAGAAGACACTACAATCACAATACAAATCAAGACAAGATGGTAAGGATCCCATAAAGCCCCATTTAGCTCTGGAAGTGCTAAATACAGATCTCTTGGGGGGCTGCATGTGGTGAATGTTCGGTAGGGGGAGCTTGCTTTGGTTGCCAAGAGCTGGGCAGGACACCAGCCAGAGCTACCTGTAATCTCCTGGCAACCAGTGACGTCACTGGTTGCCAGGAGTTGGGCGGGACGCCAGCCACAGTGTCTTGTTCAGTTCCTAGCACCAGCTCTTAGCAACCTGGGACACTCTGGCTGGCGTCCCACCCAGATCCTGGCAACCAGTGACGTCACTGGTTGCCCGGAGCTGAACAGGAAGCTCTGGCTAGTGTCCTGCCCAGCTCCGTGGCAACGCGTGACATCACTTTTTGCTAGGAGCTGAATGGGAAACTCTGGCTGGCGTCCAGCCCAACTGAGCAGGACCTCCTGGCCAGAGTAAGCTCCCTCTGCGGAACGTTCATCACCAGCAACCCCCCAACAAGGGGGCACGTGATGTCAAAGGGATCCTGTGACCCCTCACGTAACCCAAAAAAATGCCGCCTCAGACAACAGCCTCAGGCTTCCTTAATATAGAGATGGCCCTTAAGGGAGTCATGGTTCTCACCCAGGCTGAACTTAAAACATGTCTGCCTTTGCTCATTACCCTTACATGCAGGTTGATGGTATTAGTAGTTTACCAAAGCGAGGTAACATTGTTTTTGGTGTCTGCTCAGCTCACAGGAAGTGACAAGGATGCTGCATTTCTAGAGCAACACACCTTTTACATACTTGCTAAATATGTCCTTTGCTTAGAGGAAGAAAACTAATGCAGTCACCACAACTAAGGACTGCTAAACTTTTTTTATTTGCATAAACAATTTTATTGACTTGCAAAGTGCCTCCTAATATTTGGTGACATGGTCTCATATAGGGGTCAATAAAGCTCCTCTGAAACTTTGTAACTGCTTAAGCTTCCCGAATGTTACTTTTATCATACCGTTTTATGCAAGATGACCCCTTACTGTCTGTGCTTCCCTATCAAAGCAACAATGAAGCACAATTGAGAGCACTGAAGTATTTTTTTGTGTAAAATTTTGCATCGTCGGGACTTCAGACGGTTTGTGTTATTTAAGAGCAATTCTCAAATGTTTTTTCCCTTTGCAGCAAACAATTTTCTCCAATGATACAGGTGCTCTTCAATGCTTCATGTCAACTCGCAGGTTTCTCACCCCCCCCTGCCCCCCCAGAGCTGTGTTCCTTGAGATCTAACATTTAATCTGAGGGAGATCTTGATTAGAGTTTTGATGTATGTGAAAATGAGAGCCGATGATACATAGATAAAATGTGATACAACTCCCATTATCACCGCACCGGTTCCCATTACACCGCAGCGACAAAGACTCATTACTGCGCGGACGCACTAACTCTATCAGGACCATTAGACGGGGAAGTGGTTATTGATGGAGCTCATTGTTCTGACTTCATACATGAAATCATTTCAGCCCTAATGGCCGTCATACCCTTTTTAACCTTGATGGCGCTAAATTAGAAGCCAAAATTAATGATTGGAGACTTTCGACTTACTTGGAGAGCGAAAAAAATTAAGCAGGAAGAGAGGGAAACACAGTGTGGCAGCCATGTTTTTAACCCTGCTGTACATGGCTTTCCTTAAGACTTCTCTACTGAAGGACAGCTTGTCACCTGAAGGCTACTCAGTACAAAGCCAACTCTTCACTCAGTGCACCCTTAATATTTTTAGATACACAATGTGAACATCTGACCTGTGACTATCACATCTACGTGAACTTGTTGGACATCCCACTTCAAAATCATAGGCATGGAGTTGCCCCCCTTTGTGTCTATAATAACCTGCACTCTTCTGTGAAGGATGTCCACAAGATGTTTGAGTGTTTGTGGGCCTTTTTTGCCCATTCAGCCAAAAAGAGTATTTTTGAGGTCATGTACTGATGTTGGCTCACAATCACATTCCAATTTAGGTGTTCAGTAGGGTTGAGATCAGAGCTCTGTACAGGCCACTTGAGTTCCTCTTTACCACACTGGCCAAACCAGTCATGCTGGCACAGAAAAGGGCCTTCACCAAACTCATCAACCATGTCTTTATGGAGCTTGCTTTAGGGCACAGTCATGCTGGCACAGAAAAGGGCCTTCTCCAAACTAATTAACAATGTCTTTATGGAGCTGCTGGTCATGTTGGGTCAGATAAGGGCCTTCACCAAACTGTTACGACAAGGTTGAAAGTGGGCAATTGTCTAGCGGTACCCTTCATTGGAAACACCCAAACTCAATAACTTGGAGAGATGTTCTCAATCTCTTGGCCATATCATGTAGCACAGAAGAGATTTGGGGGGGAAGGGGAAGCATTAAAAGAGCCTTCTTACTACGTACATATAATCTGATATGTAGAGTAGTTCAAGTAGCTTTCCACATATGTGGGCACCTCACCGGTAACCATCACACCTACATGAGCTTGTTGGACATCCCATGGCAAAATCATGAACATTAAAAATGAAGCCGACTTTGTGGCTATAACAGCCTCCACTCTTTTGGGAAGGTGTTCCATAAAGTTTTAGAGTGTGTCTATGGGAATTTTTACCCATCCGGCCAAAAGAGTAATTGCGAGATCAGGTACTGATGCTGGATGAGAAGAACTGGCTCGCAATTGACGTTCCAATTCATCCCAAAGGTGTTCAGAAGGGGTTTAGGTCAGGGCTCTGTGCAGGCCACTCAAGTTTCTCCACGCCAAACTCATCAAACCATGTATTTATGGAAAACAGAGGCTTTACATTCACAAGGGAACTTGCTTTACATGCTTCAAGACATTTCAGACCTTGCCTAGTCCTGATATATTCAACAAAACATACCAGATCGATGAACCACTTTATGCAAAACGCCTCAAGGTTTCTTCTTTGGTGTCTGTTCACCTGTGCATGTCTGTACATCTCCACAATAAATCTCATGGTCAAGCAAGGCGAAGGAGAGAATTAAGCGCTTTCATGTCCTTATGGAGTTGTGAGAGCGTGATTATAAGTGAATTTGAAAAATATATAAGCATGATGTATAAGATGTTGTCACCGTGAATAGGACAAATTAGCCTTTTCAGTCATTTGTAAGTATTTACTGTATGTACATAGGGGCAGCCATGATTTCTCATTACATATTGTCACGATCTGGATCAGGCTCCGAGGCCAGTAGCTGAAACAGCAGACAAAGTCGTAGTCAAACAGGCCGAGATCGGTACACAAGCAGAGGGTAGTAGTACAGGAGCAGGCAGAAGCGTAGTCAGCGAACAAGTTGAGGTCAGTAGTCAAAGGTGTCAGGTATGAAGAGGAAGACGATGCGAGTAGTCGGTGAATCAGCAGCCAAAGGTCAGTACACGGGTAGCAGTATGAGAGGATTGTAGCACAGAGGGAGCAGGAAGCAAGATTTTGGCAGGAGCACAATAATCTGGCAAACAGGAAGTGCAGAGGCGTGGCTTAAATAGGAATTTCAAGGGAGGAGCAAGGAGTTCAGAGTTCAGCAGAAACTAGGTTTAACTGAGGATTACACAGGAGCTCAGGCAAGGAGCTATCCAAGGTTCTAAGGTGGCTCAGCAGGTAGGACCATTGCCAGCTACAGCAGAGGCCCTGGGTTCAGATCCGCTTCCTGACACATACAATGAGTGGCCAAATTATTATGACCACCTGACGTTTGTAGGCAAATTAGCTATAATTTCGCGCTGAAGTTGGTAGAGGGCCAGACCATTATAAATAGGGAAGCGGGTTGTTTACCACGACAACGCAATTTAACAGCCTTTGAACGTGGGATGATTGTTGGCGCTCGGAGCCATGGAGCGAGTATCAGCAAAACAGCAGAATTTGTTAAATGTTCAAGAGCAGCTGTTGTTAAAGTGTTTAAAGACCGGACTGTCAGCCGAAAATCTGAGTCTGAGCGTGCGAATTGTGACCGTCAGCGACTAGTCAATGTTAGGGCAGAACGGAGAGTGGCAAGACTGGTACAAGACAACAGAAGGGCAACAGTGCCGTGTCAGATTCCTCGCATCACCTTTCACCATCTCGTGGAGTCACGAGGCGGCCCAACGAGGTACTGATGGGGTGGTCATAATAATCTGGCCACTCAGTGCATATAGCTCTATGCAATGATTGTGCTTTACTGCTCCTTCTCACAATGCCAATATGTGAGTTGTCCAACTGACTAAAAACAATGCCTTCCCTGTGCGGCTGATAACAGCTGTAAAAAAACTCTTGTAGAGCTCAGACTGGGAGTGTGAAAAGCAGCACAAGTAGGCATTTAGTTGTGCTGCAGTGCTCATGTGCTAACAAGGAACTTCCTGATAGGAGTAGAGAGACAGACAGATGAGCTCAACACTCCGCTGCTGCTTCTTCTTTTCAGCATGACAGCCAGGCAGCTAGCATTCTTAGGAGGCCACCACTGGCTGCCTTTTCTTCTCACTGATTGGGGAATTTCAGTGAGTGCATCCGGTGGGTATAGTACAGTAAATAGACGGCTAGATTACCTTTGCTACACAAATACATTTTGTAGATTTTCCATCATTGTGAAGAAGGAGCCGTTATGCATTTTAATTACAGCGCCGGCGTGTCGCAACCCCAAACTTCTGCACCGCCTGTCTCAACCAGCAAATACAATTCTCACTTCTTGCTTGGCATCGGTATTGGTGGGTTAGTTTATGGTACCCGGCCACCCTCCGGCTAATCATGTTTCTCGATTAGTTACGGCTTCCCACCTTTGTCCCGAAATAACACTATATATA